>NW_028196718.1:0-40000 GCF_037176805.1 Vigna unguiculata | reverse complement strand
TTTATTTTGTATAAATACTTGAGCCGGATGAGAGGAAACCTTCATGTCCGATTTTGAAAGGGGGAGATCTTATTGGATTGGATCCTATCTAAATTTTTCGTTTGCTAGACCCGTAGTTAAAAAACCCACTTTCTTACGATTACGAGGTTCATTCGAATATGAAATCCAATCTTGGAAACACAGCATACCACTTTTTTTTACTACCCGAGGTTTTGATATATTTCGAAATCGAGAAATTTCAAGCGGAGCTGTTGCTATCCGAGAACAATTAGCCGATCTGGATTTGAGAATTATTATGGATTATTCGTTGATAGAATGGAAAGAATTAGGGAAAGAGGGATCCCCGGACAATGAAAACGAATGGGAAGATCGAAAAGTTGGAAGAAGAAAGAATTTTTTGGTTCGGCGTATAGAATTAGCTAAGCATTTTATACGAACAAATATAGAACCAGAATGGATGGTTTTATGTCTCTTACCAGTTCTTCCTCCCGAATTGAGACCGATTATTCAAATAGATGGGGGCAAATTAATGAGCTCAGATATTAATGAACTATATAGAAGAGTTATCTATCGGAATAATACTCTTATCGATCTATTAACAACAAGTAGATCTACTCCAGGAGAATTAGTAATATGTCAGGAGAAATTGGTACAAGCAGCCGTGGATACACTTCTTGATAATGGAATCCGCGGACAACCGATGAGGGACGGTCATAATAAGGTTTACAAATCTTTTTCTGATATAATCGAGGGTAAAGAGGGAAGATTTCGCGAGACCCTACTTGGGAAACGGGTTGATTATTCAGGTCGTTCTGTCATTATTGTAGGTCCATCACTTTCATTACATAGATGTGGATTGCCCGGCGAAATAGCAATAGAACTTTTCCAGACATTTCTAATTCGTGATCTAATTCGAAAACATTTTGCTTCCAACATAGGAATTGCTAAGAGTAAAATTCGGCAAAAAGAACCGATTGTATGGGAAATACTTCAAGAAGTTATGCAGGGACATCCCGTATTGCTAAATAGAGCACCTACTCTGCATAGATTAGGTATACAGGCATTCCAACCCATTTTAGTAGAGGGGCGTGCTATTTGTTTGCATCCATTAGTTTGTAAGGGATTCAATGCAGACTTTGATGGCGATCAAATGGCTGTTCATGTGCCTTTATCCTTAGAAGCTCAAGCAGAAGCACGTTTACTTATGTTTTCTCATACAAACCTCTTGTCTCCAGCTATCGCGGATCCAATTTCTGTACCAACTCAAGATATGCTTATTGGACTTTACATATTAACGAATGGGAATCGTCGGGGTATTTCTTCAAATAGGTATAATCCACGTAATTGCAGAAATTTGAAAAATGAAAGAATTCCCCAAAAAAACTATAAGTATACGAAAAAAAAAGAACCTTTTTTTTGGAATTCCTATGATGCAATTGGAGCTTATCAACAGAAAAGAATAACCTTCGATAGTCCTTTGTGGCTCCGGTGGCGACTAGATCTACGCATTATTTCGTCAAGAGAAGTTCCTATCGAAGTTCACTATGAATCTTTAGGCACCTATCATGAAATTTATGGGCATTATCTAGTAGTAAGAAGTACAAAAAAACAAATTCGTTCTATTTACATTCGAACCAACGTAGGTCATATTTCTTTTTATCGAGAAATCGAAGAAGCTGTACAAGGTTTTTGCCGAGCCTATTCATATGGTATCTAATCATATAGATGGTTGTATCTAAGATAAACAAATTTATGATACTGGTGTAAATTCAAATCTTCATGATTTAACATTTAACAAGGATCTTAGTTTTTTAATTTCTCAATTTCTACACAAATTAAGATAAAGAAAAGGCAGTTTTTCAATCATTGACTCAAATCCATTGTTGAACTGAATGAATCCCACTGAGTGGAATAGGGAGGTACTTATGGCAGAACGGACCAATCTAATGTTTCACAATAAAGTGATAGGTGGAACTGCCATTAAACGACTTATTAGCAGATTAATAGATCACTTCGGAATGGCATATACATCACATATCCTGGATCAAGTCAAGACTCTGGGATTCCGCCAAGCTACGGCTACATCCATTTCATTAGGAATTGATGACCTTTTAACAATACCTTCGAAAGGATGGCTAGTCCGAGATGCTGAACACCAAAATTTGATTTTGGAAAAACAGCATCATTATGGAAATGTACATGCAGTAGAAAAATTACGCCAATCCATTGAGATATGGTATGCTACAAGTGAATATTTTCGACAAGAAATGAATCCTAATTTTAGAATGACCGATCCTTTTAATCCAGTCCATATAATGTCCTTTTCGGGAGCTAGAGGAAATGCATCTCAAGTACACCAATTAGTAGGTATGAGAGGATTAATGTCGGATCCACAAGGACAAATGATTGATTTACCTATTCAAAGCAATTTACGCGAAGGGCTATCTTTAACAGAATATATAATTTCTTGCTACGGAGCTCGTAAAGGGGTTGTAGATACTGCTGTACGAACATCAGATGCTGGATATCTTACACGTAGACTTGTTGAAGTGGTTCAACATATTGTTATACGTCGAACAGATTGTGGTACCATTCGAGGAATTTCAGTAAATACCCAGAATGAAACGATGCCGGAAAGTAGTTGGACACAAACATTAATTGGTCGTGTATTAGCAGACGATATATACAGAGGTTCACGATGCATTGCCATTAGAAATCAAGATATTGGAATTGGACTTTTCAATCGATTGAAAACCTTTCAAACACAACCAATATCTATACGAACTCCTTTTACCTGTAGGAATACATCTTGGATCTGTCGATTGTGTTATGGTCAAAGTCCTACTCAAGGTCACTTGGTGGAATTAGGAGAAGCTGTAGGTATTATTGCGGGCCAATCCATTGGAGAACCGGGCACTCAATTAACATTAAGAACTTTTCATACTGGCGGAGTATTCACAGGGGGGACTGCCGAACAGGTGCGAGCACCTTATAATGGAAAAATTAAATTCAATGAGGATTTGGTTCATCCTACACGTACACGTCACGGGCATCCTGCTTTTCTATGTTATATAGACTTGTATGTTAGTATTGAAAATGGTGACATTATACATAATGTGACTATTCCACCAAAAAGTTTTCTATTAGTTCAAAATAATCAATATGTAAAATCAGAACAAGTGATTGCCGAGATTCTCGCAGGAACATATACTTTTAATTTAAAAGAAAAAGTTCGAAAACATGTTTATTCTGACTTAGAAGGAGAAATGCATTGGAGTACGGATGTGTATCATGCATCAGAATTTAAATATAGTAATGTCCATATCTTACCAAAAACAAGTCATTTATGGATTTTATCAGGAAAATCAGACAGATCCGCTTCAGTCTCTTTTTCAACCCGAAAAGATCAAGATCAATTGAACATTCATTATCTTTCTACAGGAGAAAGAGATATTTGTAACCATTTAGCAAGTAATAATAAAGTAAGACATAATTTGTTTCGTTTCACTCCTTCTGAAAAAAAAGAAAGAAGGATTTCAGATTATTCAAAAAATAATCAAATCCTATGTAAAGATCATTGTCATTTTACACATCCTGCTATTTTTCACGATACTACGGATTTATTAGCAAAGAGGCGGAGAAATCGATTCATTATTCCATTTCAATTCCAATCGATTCAAGAACGAGACAAAGCACTAATGTTAGATTCCAGTATCTCGATTGAAATACCAATCCATGGTATTTTTCGTAGAAATAGTATTTTTGCTTATTTCGATGATCCTCAATACCGAACACAGAGCTCGGGTATTACTAAATATAGGACTATTGATATAAATTACATTTTTAAAAAAGAGGATTTTTTAATCGAGTATCCAGGAATTCAAGAATTTAAGACAAAATACCAAATTAAAGTAGATCAATTTTTTTTCATTCCCGAAGAAGTGTATATTTTACCAGAATTTTCTTCCATAATGGTACGGAACAATAGTATTATTGAAGTAGATACACCAATCACTGTAAATATAAGAAGTCAAGTAAGCGGGTTGGTTCGATTGGAGAAGAAAAAAAAAAAGATTCAATTAAAAATATTTTCCGGGAATATCTATTTTCCCGGAGAAATGGATAAGATATCCCGGCACAGTGCCATGTTGATACCACCGAGAACGGTAAAAAAAAATTCAAAAGGATCAAAAAAAAAAATGAAAAATTGGATCTATGCTCAATGGATCACAATTATGAAAAAAAAGTATTTTGTTTTGGTTCGACCGGTCATTTTATATGAAATAGAAGATAGGATCAATTTAATCCAATTTTTTTCCCAAGATATGTTACAAGAAAGAGATAATTTGGAACTTCAAATTATTCATTATATTCTTTCTGGAAATGGAAAATCAATTCGGGGAATTTCTAATTCTAATACAAGTATTCAATTAGTTCGGACTTGTTTAGTCTTAAATTGGGATCAAGACAAAAAATTGTCTTCTATCGAAAAAGGGCATGCTTCTTTTGTTGAACTAAGTATAAAAGGTTTGGTTAGATATTTCTTAAAAATGGACTTAGGAAAATCCCATATTTCATATATAAGAAAAAGGAAAGATCCGCTCGGTTCAAGATTTATCTTGGATAATGAGTCGGACTGGACCAACATCAATCCATTTTTTTTTATAGATCCGAGGGAAAAAGTTCAACAATCACTTAGTCAAAATCATGGAACTATTCATATGTTGTTGAATAGAAATGAGAAATGCCGATCTTTAATAATTTTGTCATCATCGAATTGTTTTCAAATACGATCATTCCACGATGGAAAATATTACAATGGGATAAAAGAAGAAATAAATCCAATTCAAAGAGATCCTCTGATTCCAATTCAAAATTCGTTAGGTCCTTTAGGAATAGCCCTTCAAGTTGCCCATTTTTATTTTTACCTTTTAATTACTAATAATCAGATCTCGATAAATAAAAACGGGCAACTTGACAAATTAAAAGAAACTTTTCAAGTATTAAAATATTATTTAATAGACGAAAACGAGATCATTTATAAATCTGATCTATCTAGTAACATCCTTTTAAATCCATTCTATTTGAATTGGCATTTTTTCCATCATAATTATTGTGAAAAAAAAACGTTTCCCATAATAAGTCTTGGTCAATTTATTTGCGAAAATGTATGTATAGTTCAAACGAAAAATGAACCACACCTTAAATCGGGTCAAATTCTAACTGTTCAAATGGATTCTGTAGGAATAAGATCGGCTAACCCTTATTTGGCGACTCCTGGAACAACTGTTCATGGTCATTATGGAGAAATACTTTCTGAAGGAGATATATTAGTTACATTTATATATCAAAAATCGAGATCAGGTGATATAACACAAGGTCTTCCAAAAGTAGAACAGGTATTGGAAGTTCGTTCGATTGATTCAATATCCATAAACCTAGAAAAGAGAGTGGATACTTGGAATGGGCGTATAACAAGAATTCTTGGCATTCCTTGGGGATTCTTCATTAGTGCTGAGCTAACTATAGCGCAAAGTCGTATTTCTTTGGTTAATCAAATTCAAAAAGTTTATCGATCCCAGGGAGTTCACATTCATAATAGACATATAGAAATTATTGTGCGTCAAATAACATCAAAAGTATTGGTTTCAGAAGATGGAATGTCTAATGTTTTTTTGCCTGGCGAACTAATTGGATTGTTGCGGGCCGAACGAGCTGGGCGTTCCTTAGAAGAGTCGATCTGCTATCGAGTTCTATTATTGGGGATAACAAAAACATCTTTGAATACTCAAAGTTTCATATCTGAAGCAAGTTTTCAAGAAACTGCTAGAGTTTTATCAAAAGCCGCTCTCCGGGGTCGCATAGATTGGTTGAAAGGTCTGAAAGAGAACGTTGTTTTAGGGGGAATGATGCCAGTTGGTACTGGATTCAAAAGAATAATATACCGTTCAAAGCAAAGGCAATATAACAAGATTACCCCGGAAACAAAAAAAAGAATTTATGTGATACATCAAAATAATCTAGGATTTAAGAATTCCTAAAATAATGATTCTTAAGGTCGTATTCATCTCCGGTCACTTTATTTTGTATATATTTTGTATAATAAAAGAAACATAATAAATAAACGAATCATATTCAATGAAATAGAAAAAATGGCCCGATCTTTTTTTTATCAACGGCAAATTTTCAGTAGAAGAGAAGGTTCCTTCGGAACACTTATTTTTTTCTATTTCAGTATACTGGGTCTCTTTCTTTCATTTCAAAAAATTGATCTAATTTCTATTTGGAAATGAAAGAAAAGTGTGGGGATAATTATAAATGACAAAAAGATATTGGAACATAATTTTGGAAGAGATGATGGAAGCTGGTGTTCATTTTGGCCACGGTACTAGAAAATGGAATCCTAAAATGTCACCTTATATTTCTGCAAAGCGTAAGGGTATTCATATTACAAATCTTATTAGAACTGCTCGGTTTTTATCAGAATCTTGTGATTTAGTTTTTGATGCAGCAAGTGGGGGAAAACAATTCTTAATTGTTGGTACAAAAAAAAAAGCAGCTGATTCAGTAGCGCGGGCTGCAATAAGAGCTCGGTGTCATTATGTTAATAAAAAATGGCTCGGCGGTATGTTAACGAATTGGTATACTACAAAAACACGACTTCAAAAGTTCAGGGACTTGAGAATGCAACAAAAGACGGGGAGATTTCATAGTTTTCCAAAAAAAGATGCCGCTATATTGAAGAGACAATTAGCTCAATTGGAAACATATCTTGGCGGCATTAAATATATGAAGGGCTTACCAGATATTGTAATAATCGTCGATCAACAAGAAGAATATACGGCTCTTCGAGAATGTATAACTTTGGAAATTCCAACAATTTGTTTAATTGATACAAATAGTGACCCGGACCTCGCTGATATTTCAATTCCAGCTAATGATGATGCTATAGCCTCAATTCGATTAATTCTTAACAAATTAGTTTTTGCAATTTGTGAGGGTCGGTCTAGATATATACGAAATTCTTGATTAATAATAAGATAAAAAATTCTTGAATTTGCTTCGAGGGGTTCATAGATTTATGGAATCGCTTACTATACTAGTAAGAAATTGCACAAAAATGAAAATAGAAAACAAACAAAAATTTTATGTAATTAGTATCGGTATTCAAAATCAAAAATGAAAGTAGACAAATCAAAAGGGAAAGGAGATGTTTGAATAAAAATAATTCCCTTTTTTCAACTTCTTTTTTTAGAGGACAGGACAATATGAATGTTTTATTATGCTCTATCAACACATTAAAAAGATTATACGATATATCTGCTGTGGAAGTAGGTCAACATTTCTATTGGCAAATAGGGGGTTTCCTAGTACATGCCCAAGTACTTATTACTTCTTGGGTTGTAATTGCTATCTTATTGGTTTCAGCCATTCTAGTTATTCGAAATCTGCAAACCATTCCCACTTTCGGTCAGAATTTATTTGAATATGTTCTTGAATTCATTCGAGACGTGAGCAAAACTCAGATTGGAGAAGAATATGGTCCGTGGGTTCCTTTTATTGGAACTTTGTTTCTATTTATTTTTGTTTCTAATTGGTCAGAGGGCTCTTTTACCTTGGAAAATCATCCAATTACCTCATGGGGAGTTAGCTGCACCCACAAATGATATAAATACTACCGTTGCATTAGCTTTACTTACATCAGTTGCATATTTCTATGCGGGTCTTTCAAAAAAAGGATTAGCTTATTTTAGTAAATACATCCAACCAACTCCAATCCTTTTACCGATTAACATATTAGAAGATTTCACAAAACCCTTATCCCTTAGTTTTCGACTTTTCGGAAATATATTAGCTGATGAATTAGTAGTTGTTGTTCTTGTTTCTTTAGTACCTTTAGTAGTTCCTATACCTGTCATGTTCCTTGGATTATTCACAAGCGGTATTCAAGCTCTCATTTTTGCTACTTTAGCTGCGGCTTATATAGGTGAATCCATTGAAGGCCATCATTGACTAGTTTTCTCAAAAATAGTCTTTTTTGTTTAGCTTGCCACACATATATTGTGGCTCAATAGAATCTACAAAATAAACATCTATCTATAGATATATAGATAGATATAGATAGATCTATTCGATTAGTATATATTAGTTTGGATATTCAAAAAAAATGAATAGCTAGAATTAGAATTCTGTATGATATTTACGTTTACAATGTGTGATAAAAAGATACTATATAGAATGTTAGTAGATTCTCGTTTGATTCACATTTAATTCAACAATTGATCAAAAGATAATTAAAAACATTTAGATCACCCAATTTCCTATATTTCTTTGAAACATTAATGAAATCGAATGAATTTATTTAGATTGATTGTATCCATATGGGATAAGAGAATAAGAAAAGAGGGAAGGGGAGCTTAAAAAAAAACATGATAAAAAAAATAGAAGTGAGGGGATCAGTCAAGGTTTTTTAGGTTTCAAAGAATGAATTTCAATTTCGATTGAATCTAAAACACAAAGAAAATTAGTTTACAGCATAGAAGAAACCTATGTATATGTGATATGATATTATAGATGAACTAGTTTTATATGAACTAACCATATATCTGAAATAACTAATCTTTTCTATATAAAAAAGGCCTCGCTATTACTGTCAATTTCTATAGGGATAGAAAAGCAAAGTCCTTGCGTTTCAGCTCTAATTGTGAATTGAAAATTAAAAAACTAAAGAAATTGTATAAAAAAACGAAGAATTCAAAGAATGATTCCAAAATTAAGGTAAGAGAAGAACAAAGATTATACAGATTCACCCCCAAAACTATGTAGTTCGAGACGAAAAAAGAAATCTCGAAGTAATTCGTTTAATAACTATTATTTTCAATTTTTAATTCTTATTTTTATTAATTACTTTAACTGAAAAAGTCTTGGTAATTGAAAAATGAAGTCAGAATTTATTAGTCGATTATATCATTAACTATTTCTTTCTTTTATATGTAGGTTACGAGGAAATTCTCATGAATCCAATTATTTCTGCCGCTTCTGTTATTGCTGCTGGATTGGCCGTAGGGCTTGCTTCTATTGGACCTGGGGTTGGTCAAGGCACTGCCGCAGGGCAAGCTGTAGAGGGGATTGCACGACAACCAGAGGCAGAGGGAAAAATACGGGGTACTTTATTACTTAGTCTGGCTTTTATGGAAGCTTTAACAATTTACGGGCTGGTTGTAGCATTAGCACTTTTATTTGCTAATCCTTTTGTTTAATCCTAAAAAGATAAAAATACATATGTGGACTTCCTTTTTCGAATTATATTAATAATTCACTCCTACAATTCTTTATCTGTTCGGATAAGAACACAGGAGAAGGACTAATTGAAAGGTATTCACATACTTATTCACCCTCTTTCTTCTTTTTGTTTAGTCCAATGAACCCCTCTTTTATTTTATTTCTTTTAAGATAATTTTTTGAAAGTGTTCAAACTAGATAGATTTTGCAATTGATAAAAGAACTGGTATCTAATTCTAAGAAGTATCATTCTTTTAGGGAATCTTCCAATTGATTGACCAATCCAAATTATATCAAATTCTATAATTATATATTCCAATTAGATTATTATATTATCTATCTAATAGGAATATTAGAAAGATAATTAGTCTATTCATAAGAGGAGATGAGATCATATGAAAAATATAACCGATTCTTTCCTTTGTTTGGGCTCCTGGCCATCCGCCGGAAGTTTCGTGTTTAATACCGATATTTTAGCAACAAATCCAATAAATCTTAGTGTAGTGTTAGGTCTACTGGTTTTTTTTGGAAAGGGAGTGTGTGCGAGTTGTTTATTTCAAAGAATAAATTGGATTTAACCAAACTGCACTTTTTAGTTTAGTTAGAATTAAGAAAATGTGCAGAATCCCGCGAATTACTTCTGAATTCATTTTCTTTTTTGAATAAATTAAGAAAAATCTTAAAGAACCATAGCATTTCGCGCTTTATTGGTAATCCACTTTGATTCTCTATTTACCAAAAATTTTGGACTATTACCATGGTTAAAAAGAGTTTGAAGTCTATACGCAGTGTAGTACTCTTTCTACCGCTATATTAATACAGAAAGGAAACGGTTTCAAAAAAATTATTCGATTTTTTTTCGATATAAAACACTCATGTCGATAAAAAAAATGGCTTGAATCCTATTTATGGCGAGAAATAAAAAACGGGTGAATTTAAACCTCCCCTTTGTACGATGCGTAATCGATGGATGACCTATGTATAAATTCAAAAGAAGTCTTTGGATTTGAATAAAAAAACAACTTTGTTGACATATATTTGTTTGGTCAAAAGAGTCCTCCGAATATTCTAGTCTTATATTGGTAATTGTTTTCACTTTGAATAGAGAAGAGAGGATAGGCTCATTACATAAAAAATTGGTAAATTTCCGATAAGTAATTGAGTGTGAGAGCCAAATGAATCGAAAGATTCATGTTTGGTTCGGGAAGAGATCATAGACATTTTGAAATGGATGGAAAGAGAGTCTACTTTCATTACGTGATTTATTAGATAATCGAAAACAGAAAATCTGGAGAACTATTCGAAACTCAGAAGAATTACAGGAAAACGCCATTGAACAGCTCGAAAAAGCCCAGGCCCGCTTAAGGAAAGTTGAAACAGAAGCAGATCTGTTTCGGGTGAATGGCTATTCTGAGATCAAACGAGAAAAATTGAATTTAATTAATTCAATTTATACGACTTTGGAACAATTAGAAAATTACAAAAACGAAGCTATTGATTTTGAACAACAAAGAGTTATTAATCAAGTTCGACAGCGGGTTTTACAACAAGCCTTACAGGGAGCTCTAGGAACTCTAAATAGTTGCTTGAACAACGAGTTACATTTACGTACTGTTAGTGCTAATATTGGCATGTTTGGGATGATGAAATAAAAAAATAACTGATTAGGCTTTCTATTATACAATAGAGTATAGGCATCATTTTTTTCTTATAAAAAATAAATTTAAGATATTTTCATGGTAACCATTCGTGCAGATGAAATTAGTAAAATTATCCGTGAACGCATTGAGCAATATAATACAGAAGTAAAAATTGTAAATACTGGTACCGTACTTCAAGTAGGCGATGGTATTGCTCGTATTTATGGTCTTGATGAAGTAATGGCGGGTGAATTGGTGGAATTTGAAGAAGGTACTATAGGCATTGCTTTGAATTTGGAATCAAAAAATGTTGGTGTTGTATTAATGGGTGATGGTTTGCTGATACAAGAGGGAAGTTCAGTAAAAGCAACAGGAAGAATTGCTCAGATACCTGTAAGTGAAGCTTATTTGAGTCGTGTTATAAATGCCCTGGCTAAACCAATTGACGGTCGAGGAGAAATTTCAGCTTCGGAATCTCGATTAATAGAATCTCCCGCTCCCGGTATTATTTCAAGACGTTCGGTATATGAGCCTCTCCAAACAGGACTTATTGCTATTGATTCGATGATCCCCATAGGACGGGGCCAGCGAGAATTAATTATTGGAGATAGACAAACAGGTAAAACAGCAGTAGCCACAGATACAATTCTCAATCAACAGGGACAAAATGTAATATGTGTTTATGTAGCTGTTGGTCAAAAAGCATCTTCTGTGGCTCAAGTGGTGACTACCTTACAAGAAAGAGGAGCAATGGAATACACTATTGTAGTAGCTGAAACAGCGGATTCTCCAGCTACATTACAATACCTCGCGCCTTATACAGGAGCAGCTCTGGCTGAATATTTTATGTACCGTGAACGTCACACTTTAATCATTTATGACGATCTCTCCAAACAAGCACAGGCTTATCGGCAAATGTCTCTTCTATTACGAAGACCACCAGGTCGCGAAGCTTATCCAGGGGATGTTTTTTATTTACATTCGCGTCTTTTGGAAAGAGCCGCTAAATTAAGTTCTCAGTTAGGCGAAGGAAGTATGACTGCTTTACCAATAGTTGAAACTCAATCGGGAGATGTTTCAGCTTATATTCCTACGAATGTAATTTCCATTACAGATGGCCAAATATTCTTATCGGCCGATCTATTCAATGCTGGAATAAGACCCGCTATTAATGTTGGTATTTCAGTTTCCAGAGTTGGATCGGCGGCTCAAATCAAAGCCATGAAACAAGTAGCTGGTAAATTAAAATTGGAATTAGCACAATTCGCAGAATTAGAAGCTTTTGCACAATTCGCTTCTGATCTAGATAAAGCTACTCAAAATCAATTAGCAAGAGGTCAACGATTGCGCGAGTTGCTTAAACAATCCCAATCAGCTCCTCTTACTGTGGAAGAACAGATAGTAACTATTTATACCGGAACGAATGGTTATCTTGATTCATTAGAAATTGGACAGGTAAGGAAATTTCTTGTTGAGTTACGTGCTTACTTAAAGACGAATAAACCTCAATTCAAAGAAATCATATCTTCTACCAAGACATTCACTGGGGAAGCAGAAGCCCTTTTAAAGGACGCTATTAAAGAACAGATGGAACTCTTTTTATTCCAGGAACAAGTAGAAAAAAATTGATGAATCATTAAATAATTTTGTAATTCAATTTTCCAATTTTTATAATTAGTATCTTTTAATATGTTTTTATTTCATTTGAATATTATATATAATGAATTCGAATCAAAATGTAATAAATCAAAAAAAATAGAAGGACAAGGTTGAAATTAGATATGCAAACAACTTGCGTCCAATAGGATTTGAACCTATACCTAAGGTTTAGAAGACCTCTGTCCTATCCATTAGACAATGGACGCTTCTATTTTATATTTGATTCTTTAACCTTTTTAACTAAACCTTATTAAAAAGATTAAAGAATCAAACAAATATAAAGAATTCTAGAAATTATAAAAATAAAATAAATCAAATATTTAGAATAAAAGAAAAAAAAAATAAAAAAGAAAAATCAATTGAATATAATTGAATATATATAACTAAAACTAAATTAAGAAATGAAAATGAAGAATTGACAAATTCTTTAAGAATTCTAGATTCATTCTCGAAGAAAAAAGATAGATTTAAATAGAATAAAATAGAAGCGGGTAGCGGGAATCGAACCCGCATCGTTAGCTTGGAAGGCTAAGGGTTATAGTCGACGTTGATTCATCATTTTGATTTAACGTCTCTAATTCAAAACTGAACGTGAAACTTTTGTTTCATTCGGCTCCTTTACGGAATGAAGAGATGGACAATAAAAAAAATTGACCCATAACATCTATGTCAGCCTTTTTGTATGAATAGGTTTCAAATATCTTGCTTTTTAGATGATCCCTCTAGAAGAGCAATATTCTAACAATCTATGTTTTTTTTCTAGTTACTTCGTTCTCTATTTCTATTTCAGAAAATCTTTAGGAAAAGAAGAAAATTTCCGTCGAGCTAAAAAAATGTCGATGTCTCTAGTAAACTAAAAGAATCGTTTAATAGCTATTTTGCTTCAATTTTTACTATGCAAAAAAATGGAAGATTTAGTTACGATTAGAAAGAAACTTTGTATATTTCTCTCCATAGATCCTTTAGTAATACTCAAAAAATTCGGATTATAGATCCAATTCCAAAAACTTATGTTTCATAATTTTAAAACTCAATTTGTCAAATTCGATTTGATTCTTCTTGTATACAAATTACAATAATGTATATTATACCGCAAATAATTCATCGAGGGGTATAAAGGAGTCCCTTTAAGTAAAAAATAAAGTTTTTGATCGGCATATGAATCAAATGGGGGATCCCTTAACTTTTGGGGGGTCCTTGAAACGAATCGCACTTTTACCACTAAACTATACCCGCTACAATATCATTATTGTATCTTTTGTTGAACAAAGCAATCAGACAAAATAAAGAAATGGGAGGCATAATATTCTAATAAGTCGAGTATTGACATGTTTCATTAGAGAATCTTCTAATGAAATTTGAAAAACGGGATAATTTTCATTTTTTTATTTTGCTGAAGGTTATATATATATACAATTTACGTTACCAGAAAAAAGAGAGGGAGTAAGAAAAGAGAACATTTTTATATTATCTTATTTTGGTTTTATCTCATAGGAATCTATCCGTATCTCTTATTTTTTTTTTAATTACAAATATTTTTACAAATATTTTTTTTTCGAATAAAATATATTCAAATAAAGAATTTTTCTTCAATATTCATGGGAATAAAAGAAAAAGAGCCCGACTAGGTACTGGCCGGGCTCATTGGCTGTATAAAAAGAAAAAAAGAAAACTAAAATATATAGAATAATAAAAAAAAGATAGATAAGATAAAAAAGAATAAAAAAAAAGCAAGTCTCTTTTTTTTTTAAGCTCCCTTTTTGTTCTTCTTGTTTATGTGATATAACATAAACAAAGTAATTCTTTTTTTTTTCAATTGGGGAGAGATGGCTGAGTGGACTATAGCGTCGGATTGCTAATCCGTTGTACAAATTCTTGTACCGAGGGTTCGAATCCCTCTCTTTCCGTTGATAATTTGGTATTTTTTTTTGAACTTGTTTTTTTTATTTACTAGTTAAAGATGTTAAAATAGAGAAAATCCTAAAAATATTTCAAAATTCCGCACAAGCAAGAAAACACAGAATCCACTTTTTTCTTATTCTATTCTTCACGTCCTGGATTACGTCCTGGATCGTTAGATAGGAATCCGAAGATGAAAAGAGAAACGAAAAAGATCACTACCGTATAAACAAAAAGTTTTAGAGTAAGCATTATGAAATCTCCAAGATAATTAAAAAACGACAAAGAAAGAGAATAGATTCTCTTATATTACAACATATTTTGTTTCTTTTAATACTAAGATACTAAGTTTCTAAAAAATGAAGTTTTTTTAGGATATGAGGAGATATATATATATGAGTTTCGAAAATGAATTGATAGTAAGAGTAGATTATTTTATTACAAATTATCAATAATTCTTTTGACCAAAAATCCTTTTTTTCTGTAATCTAGGTATTCGATTGGTGAGGGGTTCCAATCGAATAATCGGATTAGGTTTTTTCAATTCAAAAAACGTAAATGATGAGAAGGTCCCTTTTTTTCCTATATATTGAAAAATTTCAATATTGGAATCCAGAAGTCACACTGTAAGACTTATCTGATCTTATAAATTGTTAAAATGTTCGAGTTTTAGTTTTCTGAAAAATTCTGAATTTTTTTACGACATTATTCAAATTAAAAATATCATCGAAAACTTACAGCAGCTTGCCAAACAAAAGCTAAAAGAAAAAATAGTACGGGTATTACTGGCATAATATCCACAATTGGATTCAAGAAAGCGTAGGCTTCGGGCAATTTCTCCAAAAAAAAACTACTGGAATAAAGGACGGAGTGAATACAAATACAGATCCAACTAAAGATATTAAGCATAACAAACATTTTGTTCTTTAAAAAAAATAAAAGTTATTTTTGTTTTTTTTTTTTCATTCTAATTTTCAATTTTATTGCATTATATACATAATACAATAAAAAGGAAAATAAAGAGTTATGAATAAAAGTAAAAAAATGAATCAAATAAGATAAGAATCTCGAGAATCCTTCTTTTATTTGAACTTTTCCAGTTTCAAAATATTTTTTATTCTGAAATCAAAAAAATTGAAGAAATCATACTTCCTTCTATATAATATCTTAATTGAATTGTATGTAATGATCAATCAATTTAGTTTTATCCTATCTATCTATATCCATTTATAGATATAGATAGATATGTAGATACGCATATAAAATACTAGTCGCAAAATTTTTTTTTTATAGAAATTTTTGAACTGGAATTGACGAACAACCAATATCAATAATAGTCTTTATTAATGTAAAATGGAAAATGGGGCGTGGCCAAGCGGTAAGGCAACGGGTTTTGGTCCCGCTATTCGGAGGTTCGAATCCTTCCGTCCCAGAGCATATCTATTTAGGATGTATATCATATTTGAATACAGATTGTATCGCATAATTAAAAGGGACCCTCCTTTTTTTGAAAAAAAAAATTATCATTTTTCTACTTTACAAATTATAAAAATAGAATAGAGTAGAAAATATATTGCTAGAATATCAAGTTCATTTTCATTTATGTCTTTACTTTTAAAAAGGTTTTCATTATATATAAGAAAAACCGAAACGTAAAAAAAAGGATAGATTCTTATGTAGCGAATGAATCAATCACTATTCACGATTCGATAATTACATACTGGATCTAAGCTAAGGGAATGTTAGAGTAAAACTTCGTTTGAAACGATGTGGTAAAAAGCAACGTGCGGCTTGAAAGACATGATTAAATTAGGGGTGGATTTTGATATCCGCCATTTTTTCTAGTATTTTACAAACGAACATGATCTTGACTTGACATCATTTGTTCTGTTCCACTAGACCCCTTTTTTTGTTTTTGGGACAGGAAAGGGATTAATGATGTAAATAGTACATGATGGAACTCGAATTTATTCATTTCTCGGGAGCAAGTATCTAAAATTTAATAAATTCTAAAAAGTTAATAAGTCTGTTTATTTTATAAAAATAGAAAGGATCTTATTTCAGCCAGGTTCAAAAAAAATGGTTGAAATTTGTAAAATTGCTTTTTTATCAAAAAGTTTATCCGCAGGAATTAACTTTTTTTATGATTCTTTCAGAGAAAAACAGGTATGTTGCTCCCATTTTTTTAAAAAATTGAAGATTCCCGGAGTAATGTCTAAACCCAAAGATTCAAAGAAAAGCTAAAAAATCAGGGAATTAAGGAAATACCATTTTCAAATTGTATCATCAATTCTATTATCAAAAATTTTAGAAAAAAGAAATGAATGATAAAGAAACGAAATACGGGCAAGAAAGAGGAGTAGAGACCACTCAATAAATGAAATAGCTGCTGCTTGGTTTTCTTTTTAGTTTTTTGAGAATTTTTCAAATTGAGTGTTATGGAGGTACAAATAGGAAGAGTTTTTTTTTTTCAGAAAGAAAATACGAAAGAAAAATACTTCAGTCATTGTTTAATTGATTTGATGATTTTATTGCTCTATTTTACATCATAATTTTCGAAATACATAGAATTTTTGATATTCTCGAGCCGTACGGGGATAAAAATTTCCTGTACGTTTGGAGGGGGGGTATCTATATCTATCCCAAAGAGCTGTTTATCGAATTGTTGCTAAGGGATGTTCGACCCCAAAGAGAGGGAAGATATCTTCAGAAAGTGGATCCTATAAAGAATTAAACCTATTTCAATATTCCTGTTATTCTTTCATTTCCTTGACAAGGGGCGCTTAACCTACAGGAACTGTTCAGCATATTTCAAAAAAGGCAGGTGTTTTTATAGAACTTAGCTCGAATCAACAAACGAAATTCAATTAATGAAATCAAAAAGGGGGTGTAGATTATTTGTATATAGATTTACAAAACTCCCCGCTCTCTTGTTATATTCATACTTCATTTTTTTATTTCTTGTTGTTTATATAGAATCATAGAATGCAATTTTATATAGTCAGACAATTCATGAAATTTTCATAAATCTTCAAAAAAAATGAAAAATTGTATAGAGATAAAAGAGAGAATATAGGAAAAAAAAGAGTAACTAAATATAGTAATTGGACTTTTAAATAGATTCCCCCCTATGAGGTGATTTTTTTATTTCATATTTCTTCTTATTTTATTGTTATTTCTTTTTAATATTGACTCGCTCTTTATTTTTTTCAGTTATTAATTCTAGTTATTTGATTTATATACTTTTTTTTGATAGTAAATAAATGAGATAGAATATTCAAAATGGAATATTTCTATTATTTGATTTTTCATCCAATGACTATACATTTTTTTTTATGGAAATACAGGAAAAAACTCTATGGAAAAATGGTGGTTCAATTCTAAGTTACTTAATAGGAAGTTCGAATACAGGTGTGAATTAAGTAAATCAATGGAGAGTCTTGGTCCTATTGAGAATACCAGTCTAAGCGAAGAACCCAAAATTTTAACTGATATAGATAAAAAAATTCAGAGGTGGGATGATCGTGATAATTCTAGTTATAATTCTTTTGATTATTTAGTAGGTGTCGATAACATACAGGATTTCCTATCTGATAAAACTTTTTTAGTTAGGGATAATAAGAAGAACAGTTATTCCATATATTTAGATATTGAAAATAAAACTTTGGAGATTAACAACAATCATTCTTTTCTAAGGGTTTTTTCTAGCTATCTGAATACTGTTATTAAGAGTGATTACGATCATTCCATGTATGATACTCCTTTTAGTTGGAACAATTATATTAATAGTTGCATTGATAGTTATTTTCATTCTCAAATCTGTGTTGATAGTTGCATTTTTGGTAATATAGTCGAATATAATGACAGTTATTTTTATAGTTACTTTTTAGGTAAGGTCAGAAATTGTAGTGAAAGTGAGAATTCTAGTTTTAGTTTAATAACTAGTACGAATGATACAAATGATAGTGATTCCACTCTAGTAGAAAATTATATGAATCTCCATGAAAGTGAACAATTGACGCATTTGTGGATTGAATGCGAAAATTGTTATGAATTAAATTATAAAAAATTTTGGAAATCAAAAAGGAATATTTGTGAATACTGTGGATATCATTTGAAAATGGACAGTTCAGATAGAATCGAATTTTCGATTGATTCGGGTACTTGGAATCCTATGGATGAAGACATGGTTTCTCTGGATCTCATTGAATTTCATTCAGAAGAAGAACCTTATAAAGATCGTATTGATTCTTATCAAAGAAAAACAGGATTAACTGAGGCTGTTCAAACAGGGACAGGTCAAGTAAATGGTATTCCTGTAGCAATTGGTATTATGGATTTTAAGTTTATGGGAGGTAGCATGGGATCCGTAGTAGGTGAGAAAATCACCCGTTTGGTAGAATATGCTACTAATCAACTTTTACCTCTTATTCTCGTATGTTCGTCCGGAGGAGCGCGTATGCAAGAAGGAAGTTTGAGCTTGATGCAAATGGCTAAAATTTCTTCTGCTTTATATTATTATCAAACAATTCAAAAATTATTCTATGTATCGATACTTACATCTCCTACTACGGGTGGGGTGACAGCTAGTTTTGGCATGTTGGGGGATATCATTATTGGCGAACCAAACGCTTATATTGCATTTGCTGGTAAAAGAGTAATTGAACAAACATTGAATAAGACAGTGCCCGAAGATTCACAAGTAGCTGAATCTTTATTCAATAAGGGTTTAATTGATTCAATCGTACCGCGTAATCTTTTAAAGGGAGTTGTAACTGAGTTATTGCAATTCCATAATTTCTTTTCTTTGACTAAAAAGGAAAGAAATTATGGAATTGAAATACAAAATCAAAACATACAGGATCAAAGTAATAAAATAAAAGAATAATAAAAAAATACTAAGAATCATAAAAGGGTATATTCTGATATATATCGGCTTAGCTATAATCACTAGAATTCCTATATACTAAGTATAAAGATATAGGAATTCTAGTGATTATAGACTGTCTTTTTTAATAAAAATAAGAATAAAAATCGACAAAAATAAAAATAGATATAGTACAAATAGTAAATCGAGGTACCCTTATTTATGATAAACTTTCCTTCCATTTTTGTTCCTTTAGTGGGTCTAGTATTTCCGGCAATTGCAATGGCTTCTTTATTTCTTTATGTTCAAAAAAACAAGATTTTTTAGATACGGCGGTAAGTAGGGAAAAATATTATAGATCTTTTTTTTAGAGCTGGAAGCAATTGGATGAATTCCCCCTAAAGGTTTACATTTCAGTAGCGCCAGTTGATGAAAATTACTTTAGAAACAAGTAAAATTCTGGGGTTTTTTATTCCACAATTATTATTCTTAAAAAGAAAAAGAGGGGGTAATGAATATTTTAAAAAAAAGATCAAAAGAAGTACTGATCTATTCTATAACAGAGTCTCGAAAAATAAGCAATATCTTTTCAGCCTTTATCATTTTTTTAGGTTCATTGGGGTTATTGTTGGTTGCAATTTCCAGTTATCTCGGTATGGGTCTTTTCCTTTTTTCTCAGGAAATTAGTAATTTTCCATTTATTCCACAAGGGGCCGCGATGGCTTTTTATGGAATTGGGGGTCTCTTTATTAGTTTTTATTTGTGGTGGATTATTTTGTGGGATATTGGCGGTGGTTTTGATATCTTCGATAAAAAAAATAAAGAAGAAGTATGTTTTCTTCGTTGGGGATTTCCTGGAAAAAATCGTCGTATTATTCTCAAAATACCTATGAACGAGATTAAATCTATCAGAATAATAACAGGAGTTCAAGAACGAAGTATTTTGACTCGTACTCTTACTTATGAGAGTCTCGTTTATATGGAAACAATAGAACAGGGGTTTATTCCCTTGACTCGTATTGAAGATAATTTGACTCCACTAGAAATTGCAAATAGAGCTGGCGAATTATCTTTTTTTTTAGGTGTACCGCTTCTTTATTGATGAAAATTGGACTTAACTAGAAATAAAATTGCACAAAAAGTTTCAGAATTGTCCTATTTATTTAGTGTACCGATTGAAATATTTTGAAAAAAAACTGTTTTTTGCAAAATATTTCAATTTTTATTTTTATAGATGGGACATTTTTTGATTTCGAAATTTGAATATTATAGTCATAACTCGAAGTGCTCCTTGGTGTATTTCTAAAAAGAATCCTTTTTTCTTCGAATCTTAGCAATTAATATCCTTTCGAAACAATATTTTTTTCTTCATTGGATTGGAATTGACTGTGAATTCTTTCGATTTCTTATTCGATTTATGTATTCTTTTTTCTCAATTAAAGAAGGCAAAGGCTAACTTCCGAAGTTTAAGTAAAAAAAAATGATAAAATACAATCTAAATTTATCTAGAAGCTCTATAACTTGTAATGAAGCTTATACTTGATAGAAAAGTTATTATCATATAGAGTTGACGAAAGAGATGAAGTTAAGTTCATTAAAGACGAAAAATGAAAAAAAAAAAAAGCATTCCCCTTCTATATCTTACATCTATAGTCTTTTTGCCCTGGTGTATCTCTTTCACATTTAAGAAAAGTCTGGAATCTTGGTTTATTAATTGGTGGAATACTAGTCAATCCGAAATTTTCTTGAATGATATTAAAGAAAAGAGTATTCTAAACAAATTCATAGAATTAGAGGAACTGTTTTTCTTAGATGACATGTTAAAGGAATGTCCGAAAACATATATACAAAACCTTCGTACTGGAATTTATAAAGAAACAATCCAATTAATCAAAACACACAATGAAGATCGTATGAATACGATTTTGCACTTCTCCACAAATATAATTTGTTTCTTTATTCTAAGCGGTTATTCTATTCTTGGTAATCAAGAACTTGTTCTTATTAACTCTTTGGTTCGAGAATTTATATATAATTTAAGTGACACAATAAAAGCTTTTTCTATTCTTTTATTAACTGATTTATGTATAGGATTCCATTCAACCCATGGGTGGGAACTACTTTTTGGCTTCGTTTATAAAGATTTTGGATTTGCTCAAAATGATCAAATTATATCCGGTCTTGTGTCCACTTTTCCAGTCATTTTAGATACAATTTTAAAATATTGGATTTTCCGTTATTTAAATCGCATATCTCCATCACTTGTAGTGATTTATCATTCAATGAATGATTGACAGAAAAACCGATTTACTTCAATGAATTTCAAGTTTTTATCTAAAAAAGATAATTTTTCATTTTCCCCTCTTTAAAAAAAAGTTAAATAAAAAAGGGGTTCCCACCTTGGATAGGGAACTATGCGAGTGACCTACCTAATCTTATTGTAGAAATTTTCAGGATCAATGATTAGACCATGCAAACTAGAAATGCTTTTTCTTGTATAAAGGAAGGGATTACCCGATCCATTTCTATATCGGTCATGATATATATAATAATTCGAGCACCCTTTTCAAATGCATATCCAATTTTTGCACAGCAGGGTTATGAAAATCCCCGAGAAGCAACCGGTCGTATTGTCTGTGCCAATTGCCATTTAGCTAATAAGCCCGTGGATATTGAGGTTCCACAAGCGGTACTTCCTGATACTGTATTTGAAGCAGTTGTTCGAATTCCTTATGATATGCAAGTGAAACAAGTTCTAGCTAATGGTAAAAAGGGAACTTTGAATGTGGGGGCTGTTCTTATTTTACCGGAAGGTTTTGAATTGGCACCCCCCGATCGTATTTCGCCTGAGATTAAAGAGAAGATAGGCAATCTGTCTTTTCAAAACTATCGCCCTACAAAAAAAAATATTCTTGTAGTAGGCCCTGTTCCTGGTCAGAAATATAATGAAATCACGTTTCCTATTCTTTCCCCGGATCCCGCTAGTAAAAGAGATATTCATTTCTTAAAATATCCTATATATGTAGGCGGGAACAGGGGAAGGGGCCAGATTTATCTTGACGGGAGCAAGAGTAATAATAATGTTTATAATGCTACAGCAGCAGGTATAGTCAAAAAAATCATACGAAAAGAAAAAGGGGGATACGAAATCACTATAGTAGATGCATTAGATGAGCGTGAAGTGATTGATATTATACCTCCAGGACCAGAACTTCTTGTTTCAGAAGGTGAATCTATCAAACTTGATCAGCCATTAACAAGTAATCCTAATGTCGGTGGATTTGGTCAGGGGGATGCGGAAATAGTACTTCAAGATCCATTACGTGTTCAAGGTCTCTTGTTCTTCTTGGCATCTATTATTTTAGCACAAATCTTTTTAGTTCTTAAGAAGAAACAATTTGAGAAGGTTCAATTGTTCGAAATGAATTTTTAGTTCCGCGTATTTATCAACATATTAAACTCGTAAAAATAACTCAATTTTTTTGATAATTTTTGTAATTATATTCTGTATAATATCTGTATAATAGAAAATATATATATATATTCAAATATCGAAAAGTTACTCTAAGGGGGATTCTTTGTTTTTTCTTTTTTTTTTTTTTCTTTGTCCTTTCCTAGAGTCCGATTCCTATTCCTTCTTGTTTGTGTTGAAATAGAAATATTCTAAAAATATCAATAAAATACTATTTTTGAATCCCTTCCTGAAAAATCCTATATCTTAGTTTCTCTTTTTTCCAACTTAGAATCTTTCTGCCAGATAATCTTTTATGGTATATAAATAATATGTAAAATAATATGTAGTGAACAAATAAAAAAAAAAGAATGAAATGGAATTTTTTGAAACATCGGAAGAAGTAGTCATTTATATGAAAAAAAATTAGAATTCTTAAGAACTCAAGGGGGATCCACTTGCATTCGTCAAAGAAAGAGTGGATCCCTGTTCAGTTCTTACACTTTCATTTCAAAAACCCAAATAGAATACGATTACTACAGAGATGAGCCCAATCCGGAATATGAACCATAAAAGAAAATACCAATTAAACCGATCACAGTAATACCAGTTACAGTACCTATTATCCAAAGAGGAATTCTTCCAGTAGTATCGGCCATTTATCCCACTTTCCTCCACATTTAATCACGTAGTCAGTCATGCTAAAGACATTAACAAACAGTCATAGATAATTATGAAATGATATCCTTCCGAATGGGATAAAAGAATTCTTAATATATATATTATTGACTATTCCTATTTCTTCTATTAATTCTAATTAATTGAAGAAATAATTTGAAAATAAAACAGCAAGTACAAAAATAAGTAATAACCCCCAGTAGAGACTGGTACGATTCAATTCAACATTTTGTTCATTTGGGTTTGATTGTGTCATAGCTCTATAATTCAAATTAAGTTTATCGTTGGATGAATTGCATTGCTGATATTGATCCCAAAAAAGAAACAGTGGGTACCGCTAGTCCGTGAACAGCTAGCCATCGTACTGTAAAAATTGGATAGGTCCTATCTATAGTCATTGGAGCCTCCTAAAAAGATCTACTAAATTCATCAAGTTGTTCCAAAGGATCAAAACGGCCAGTTATTAATGGAATTCCTTGTCGGTTCTCTGTAAAATACTCGTTTGGGCGGGGACTTCCAAATACATCGTAAGCTAGACCTGTACTGACAAATAACCAACCTGCAATGAATAGGGAGGGTATAGTAATGCTATGAATAATCCAGTATCGGATACTGGTAATAATATCAGCAAAAGAACGTTCTCCTGTGCTTCCAGACATCTTGAACTCCACATATTCTTGTACAGTCAAAAGGGGGGGATCGAGTCCATAAAAGACGAGATCAGTAAGGCGAAATTTACTGAAATAGAATCCTTGTTAGATCGTCCATTTTGTACCAACGGTGTCTTTTGAGTATACCGAATCAGTATAGCTATCCTTCTTCTAACAGAGCAATGAAATTTCACAATCAGTGTAAAATTTTAGTACTAGATTTTTTTCTTCTTTTTTCATTGATTGTCTCTATGTAGTCAAAAATCCGATAGAAAATTTTGCAAAGTTTGGGTATATAAAAATTTTTTTTATATTAAATTTTTAGAGTAATAGTATAAAAGGAAGGTTCTTAACATTTCAAATTATTAGTTTTGGATTAGAAACTAAAGATCCATTAAAATCGGAATATGAGAAAAGGGTTTCTAATAATTAATAAAGTAGATAATTCATAAAGTAGATTTTCTATTTTAATAATTCAATTATTGCCAAATCAATAAATATATTTTTTGTGGTTGTTGAAGATCTTTTTTTCTATTTTCTTCTACATTAATTCAAAGTGAAATAAAATGAAATAACAGAGTTATTATTCTTTGTTTGAATATTCATAATTTTTCTTTTCTTTTTCCAATATAAACAGAATTCTATTGGATATCTATAGAATAATACTAAATATTTTCATTAGATCAGTTTACTTAATTCCTGAGTTGATTAAGAAGTATGTTGATTTGAAATCACAGGATGGGTAGATGTAACAGATGAGGAATTTATTTCTAAATTATGTTACTCTATTTCTTTTTTTTTTTTTCGTCTCTAATAATTGAATTTATTGAGGAATTGCCAATTTTGAATTGTATCTTTCAAGTAGGATTTTTTATCTTCTTTTTTCTCTCAAAAATGGAAATTTAGGGAAGTGCTTTATAAACATATGTATAAAAAGAACGAACATATTTCATTTAGTTTCTATATGCCCACTATCACTAGTTATTTCGGTTTTTTACTATCGGTTTTAATTATAACCTCGTCTCTATTTATTGGTCTTAGTAAAATACGACTTATTTGATTTGTAATTTTGAGAGGAATAGTAAATTTTGGTATAAGACATTCTAGAATTCCTTACTATGTCAATTTACAATTCTCGATCGTTGAGATTTATGATCAATACAGATTTATGTTTAAGGCTAGATATTATATTACCTTTCTTTTTACTTTTCGAACAAATAAAAATGATTGAAGTTTTTCTATTTGGAATCGTGTTAGGTTTAATTCCTATTACTTTGGCTGGATTATTTGTAACTGCATATTTACAATACCGACGAGGTGATCAGTTGGATCTTTGATTCATTAATGTCTCTTTTTTTGTGATTCCCTATTTATTTAGTTTAATCCTAATCGACAAGGATAAAATTCAGACTTTCTTTTGAATGTTCAATTATTTCAGTGTAATTATCAGGCGAATAATACTAGAATCACGCTCTGTAGGATTTGAACCTACGACATCGGGTTTTGGAGACCCGCGTTCTGCCGAACTGAACTAAGAGCGTTTTGTTTTCATAAAATTATATGATCCAAATCCATTTTGCATATAGATATTCAGTATGTATGTTCAATTGGAATTCGTCTTCACAGGTTCCCGGTTTATTGCTCATCTCATAGAATATGGAATATTATAGAATACGGAATATCATAGAATAAGTAATTGTTAGGGATAGGGATGACAGGATTTGAACCCGTGACATTTTGTACCCAAAACAAACGCGCTACCAAGCTGCGCTACATCCCTTTTCCATTTGTTTATAGTGTTATTGTAAAGAATCTTTGTCTTGTTTTCCACATTTTTCTCTGTTGATATATATCAACAGAGAAAAAATACTTAAATAATAAAAAGAAAGGAGGATTTGAAATGCGAGATCTAAAAACATATCTTTCCGTGGCACCAGTAGTAAGTACTTTATGGTTCGGGGCTTTGGCGGGTCTATTGATAGAGATCAATCGTTTTTTTCCAGATGCATTGATATTCCCCTTTTTTTAATTTTAGTTATTGACACGGGAAGGGGTGAAGAAGATGAAAGGTCCAATTATATATTAAATATGTGTAATTAACCTACTCTTCTTTTTTTTTTTTTTAGGAAAGATAAAGACGAAAGATTAAATTGGCCTCATTGAAATTCGGAGTGACACTCGGGATCGGGATCTGGTCCAGGCTTCAATGGAATTGAATTATTAATTCAATTCCTATGAAAAAGAAAGTGAAAGCAGAAATCCATAGGTTGGGGCAACAATATCATAAAAAATACTTTAAAAAAACGAAAATACTGGCAATTTGAAACGAAATATAGTTACAGATCCTTGTATTCTTTTTGTACTAGATTCAATTAAATTGGAACGAAATCTTTCATAATTTTTCGAATTCTTCTTTTTTATCTTATCTTAGTTGTTTTCATCTTTTTCTTAGATTCTTAGATTCGAATCCGAAAAGAGTTATAAGTGAATTAAAAACCCAAAGGAGGGTCATGTCCAAGGGTAAAGATATCCGAGTAAGTGTTCTTTTGGAAGGTACTGGTTGTGATAAAAAGAGTCTAAATAAGGAATAAAGCGGTATTTCTAGATAGATTACTAACAAGAATCGACACAATACGCCTAGTCGATTGGAATTGAGAAAATGATGTCCCCGTCGTTATATAACAACATATGCTAAAGAAGAAAAAAAATACAAATCCTTTATTATAATTATATTTATTTAAATCAATGTTATTTTTGGAATAGGAATAAATAAACTATGGAAAAACCTAAGCGACTCTTTATTAAATCCAAGCGATCTTTTCGTAGACGTTTGCCCCCGATTCAATCGGGGGACCGAATTGATTATAAAAACATGGGTTTAATTTGTCGATTTATTAGTGAACAAGGAAAAATATTATCTAGACGTGTAAATAGATTGACCTTAAAACAACAACGATTAATTACTGTTGCTATAAAACAAGCTCGTATTTTATCTTCGTTACCTTTTCTTAATAACGAAAAACAATTTGAAAAAAGCGAGTCGACTGCTAAAATTACTCCTTTAAGAAAAAAAAATAGAAATTAAAAATTCGAAATCCAATTTGAATTTAGATTCGAATTAAACATGGATTGATGTTTTGTTCAAAATTAGGATAATTCCATTTGATTTTTTTGTTGGAATAAAAAAGATAATAGGTAACGAAGAATAATTTTTTAAGCATGGTTGTTTATTTTGATAGCTTTATCGTATGATAAAGCTATCAAAATAAACAAATTTCTAGTCTATACCTTCCTGCAGTAAATAAGGGGTTTTAAGTTTTTATGATATTATCGGCAATCATAAAAAGACAATTCTCTTTTAATATAGCAATTTGTGCAACTATTTTACGATTAAGAAGCAATTGCTTGGTGTATAGACTATTCATTAAATTATTATAAATATAAGATACTTTTTGATTCTCGCGAATTACTGCATTTATTCGACTAATCCATAAACCACGAAAATCTCTTTTTTTCCTATCTCTATCCCGATGAGCCGAAACTAAAGCTTTCAATTTCTGTTGAGTAATAGTTCGGGTAAGTCTTGAATGAGCTCCGCGAAAACTTGATACGAATAAACGAATTTTTGTCCTCCGTTTGTGAGCTATATATCCTCGTTTAATTCTGGTCATTTAATAAATGATATTTTCAGGAATAACTTTTTCATTTTTCAGTTATTCTTTTTTTCTTCCTAGTCTATTAATAACAAAAATGGATTCTTCCGATGTATAAAAAAAAATTCCAACGGCTCTTGCTACTATAACCGCCCCAACCACGATTTTTTATATTAAACATTTAACCTCAAAATCAGAAATTGTATAGATACTAGATATCAAATAAAATAAAAATAGTAAATGAAATAGGACACATATTTTTATAATGAATTGGTGGGTTCCTTCGTTTCTATGATTTTTTTTAGAAATGACCAGGTCCTCTCTATACACCGGAGCCTTTTTATTTTCATTTTTGATTCATTTAATGAATGTTATTGTTAACTTGTACAGTTCACACTCTGTGGCTCTACCCATGCAATATTGAGTAAGTAGGTTTTTTCACAACCAAATCTAATTCTATAGTAACGGTATTTAATTATGAAAATTTGCTGGGTAGCTGACCCTCTTATTCCATTCTTACAAAATCCATCAAAATACATTCATTAAGGACATACTTTATTTTTAATTGAAATAGTATTTTCTCCGCTTAACGGGTAACTTTTTTTTGTTACCGATGGGAAAGTCCTTCTCATATGAAATTGCAAATGTGTATTATTGGTTTTGCACCAATCGAAACCATAAATTTTATACAAGATAGAAGAATGTAAAGAATTATATAATTATATAGAAAAGAATTATATATTAAGTTAAGATAGTGTGAATGTAGTTTTTGCATTCACACTATCTTAACTGATTACCAATACTGAAAAATTTTAATTTGTTTTTTCTTAGTATTTAAGCTGAACGAGTCGCACATACACCCTGGTACACGTTCCTCGACGTTGAGGGCATCCCCGAAGAGCTGGGGATTTTGTGACGTTTCGGATTGGCTGTCTTGTGTTTCTAATAAGTTGTTTCATAGTTGGCATGGTAAGTCGTACTATATATATCTATATTTTTGTATAATGAGCAGGTTTAGATCTATCCTAACCGTGAATTACTTATATTCTATATTCCTTATTTATAGCCTATATTAATTATATATACTATATTAATAGATTAACTCTTAGAGATTTTATTTTAAAATGTAAAGTAAGATAGAGTAAAAAATTAAATTTCCAATCTTGTATTTAATTAGAATAACCTTTGCCACCAATTTTTTATTCAACTGCTACAAGATCTACAATTCCATGAGCTTGGGCTTCTGCTGCTGACATAAAAACATCCCTTTCCATGTCTTCCGTTCCGATATAACCCATAAAGGTTTGCCCGTTCTTTGTACATAAACCCTTGTGATAGTTTCACGCATTTTCAGTAGCTCTTCCGCTTCCAGGACAAATTCTCCCGCTTGTGCCTCATAAAAAGAACTAGCAGGTTGGTGGATCATTACCCTGATTATATCACTTAAGTAGTATTTCCCTTATCTTGATAAATCTTTTTAGAATTCTTTTTACTATATTGGTAGATTGCTAAAGATTGTCTTTATTCCCAAAATAAAGGTAACAGAAAAGGGACAAAGACAAATAAGATAAAGGGCAAAAAGTATATTCAATAACCGTACAAGCATTTTCTGCGTATTGATGCATACGGCTTTTGTACTTATGCAATTCATTTTTTCCTCTATGGATAGAGTAGAGTATTTTCTTCGATGAATTTTGTTTCTACATTTACAAATTTCTTTTTTTCTATCAAAGAAAAAAGAAGTACAAAATCTACTAGGTCTTTTGGATCCGGATCCTTAAATAATAAACAATAGAATAACCAACTTTCTTTTTGAATCTATTTTTAAATACTACGATGGTTCCGTTGTTTTTTATATCATTTTGGTATTCAACAATCCAAAAGTTTCTTTTTTTTTTCATATATTAAGTTTTCTTCTGATTCAAATAAAAATTGTTACAAGCTTTCTGGTATGAAAAAAAACAAAAAAGTATGCGACACTACTAAAATGAAACTAGGTTTCTTATAGATCAGATAAAATGGAAAATACCCTCTTTTTCATACTACTCTTTCTATATATAATTAAATGATTCAAAAAAATTGCATATGGAATTCAAAATACCATGCTATTATTACTTTGGTTTTTATGGCGAAGGTATAGTATATATAGATAGATATCTATTCTATATATTCTCAAAGAAAAGAATCATTGGCGCCAAGCGTGAGGAAATGCAAGACGTTTGGTAATTGTGCCTCCTGCCAAAAGAAAGGATCCCATTGAAGCAGCTAATCCCAGACATACTGTCTGTACATCTGGTTGTACAAATTGCATAGTATCATAAATAGCTATTCCAGGTATTACCCACCCCCCCGGAGAGTTTATAAACAGAGACAATTCTTTATTCTCTTTCTCTATGCTCAGATATATCATAATACTAATAAGTTGATTCGATATTTCACTATCAACATCTTGACCTAAAAAAAGTAATCTTTCTCGATAAAGTCGATTGATTAGGATTCCATTTTTTCCTTAAAAGCCGTACATGCACCTTTTGATGCATACAGTTCATCAAAAATTATATAAGCAAAAAAGGAATCAATGTGTCGATTTTAATCTTTCTCTTTTTCTAATGGATTTCTTCGAACTAAAAAAAAAGAAGAATATACTTAATTTAGTGAACTATCTTCTCATTGATGTATTGCTTTCATCGAGATCGAAGCCGAATCACAATGTAATTTTCTTGTTTCTGAATGGACTTTTTCAATTCTTTTAGGTTTCTTTTCTACTCTGAGTAAAGATCTGCCCGATTTGGATTTGCACATATAGAACAAATAGTCCAAAACTATGTATTTTTGTTAGAACTTCTTCCTTTTCTGAATTTATTAATGTTTTTTGTAAAATACAATATATAGATATGATAGAAGTAGTGATCGTAGAAATATTACCAATTGGTTTTTTCTACACAGAGCCTGGGTACTTGATTTTATTGGTCCAATTAAGCCAACCATAAATTATTCATAATTTCGAGTAATAATCTGGAAATTTTATCTAAAAATGAAAAAATCGATAGAATAGTACTTCATTACACTTCACGCTCCCCATTTTTTTATCTTTATGATTTCATCATTCTCTTTTGGGGGTGAAAGCGGGGATATCTCGATCGGGGGAGAAAACGGGTAAATCCCATATAACCTACTATATCTGACAAGTCGCACTATATATCAACCCAAGATGCATCTTTATCCCCGGGGGTTCGAAAGGGTACTCTTGGAACACCAATGGGCATAAAATGGACAAATAATAAAGTCATATATCTCACTTTAGTGTGGAAACGTAAGAATTAGCTTATCGTGTTAAAAAAGATTTACTTGATTTTATATTAATATTGCTTTTTTTTATAAAAAAGAAGACTAAATAAAGTCGAGTTGTTATAAATGGGTCATTGGGGTGATAAGCGAATATGTCTGCATTTACTTATTTAAATAGTCATAGAGAAAGTTGTCAACCCCTTTCGTCTCCCCACCATTGCGTATTGTTACTTATCCGGTATAGAATAAATCTGTTTCTTTGATTTCGACAAATATGATTGTTCCATTTTCCAAGAGAATCTACTGAAAGGCTATATTCATTTTTTTCCAGTGCAATAAAGTTACATAGTGTCTATTTTTTGTTGAAGGGGTATTTTTTCATGGGTTTACCTTGGTATCGTGTTCATACTGTTGTTTTAAATGATCCGGGCCGTTTGCTTTCTGTTCATATAATGCACACAGCTCTAGTTGCTGGTTGGGCCGGTTCGATGGCTCTATATGAATTAGCAGTTTTTGATCCCTCTGATCCTGTTCTTGATCCAATGTGGAGACAGGGTATGTTCGTTATACCTTTCATGACTCGTTTAGGAATAACTAATTCGTGGGGCGGTTGGAATATCACAGGAGGGGCTATAACGAATCCGGGTATTTGGAGTTACGAAGGTGTGGCCGGAGCACATATAGTGTTTTCAGGCTTGTGCTTTTTAGCGGCTATTTGGCATTGGGTTTATTGGGATCTAGAAATCTTTTGTGATGAACGTACTGGAAAACCTTCTTTGGATTTGCCAAAAATTTTTGGAATTCATTTATTTCTTGCAGGGGTGGCTTGTTTTGGTTTTGGCGCATTTCATGTAACAGGATTGTATGGTCCCGGAATATGGGTGTCTGATCCTTATGGACTAACTGGAAGGATACAATCCGTAAATCCCGCGTGGGGTGTGGAAGGTTTTGATCCTTTTGTTCCGGGGGGGATAGCTTCTCATCATATTGCGGCAGGAACGTTGGGCATATTAGCGGGTCTTTTCCATCTTAGTGTGCGTCCACCCCAACGTCTGTATAAAGGATTACGTATGGGAAATATTGAAACTGTCCTTTCTAGCAGTATTGCTGCTGTCTTTTTTGCAGCTTTTGTCGTTGCTGGAACTATGTGGTATGGTTCAGCAACAACCCCCATTGAATTATTTGGTCCTACTCGGTATCAATGGGATCAGGGATACTTCCAGCAAGAAATATATCGAAGAGTTGGTGCTGGGCTAGCCGAAAATCAAAATTTATCAGAAGCTTGGTCTAAAATTCCTGAAAAATTAGCTTTTTATGATTACATCGGAAATAATCCAGCAAAAGGGGGGTTATTTAGAGCTGGTTCAATGGACAATGGAGATGGAATAGCCGTCGGTTGGTTAGGACATCCCATTTTTCGAGATAAAGAAGGACATGAGCTTTTTGTACGTCGTATGCCTACTTTTTTTGAAACATTTCCAGTTGTTTTAGTAGATGGGGACGGAATTGTTAGAGCCGATGTTCCTTTTCGAAGAGCAGAATCGAAATATAGTGTCGAACAAGTAGGTGTAACTGTTGAGTTCTATGGTGGTGAGCTTAATGGAGTAAGTTATAGTGATCCCGCTACTGTGAAAAAATATGCTAGACGTGCTCAATTGGGGGAAATTTTTGAATTAGATCGTGCTACTTTGAAATCAGATGGTGTTTTTCGTAGCAGTCCAAGGGGTTGGTTTACTTTTGGGCATGCTTCATTTGCTCTGCTATTCTTTTTCGGGCACATTTGGCATGGTTCTAGAACTTTGTTCAGAGATGTTTTTGCTGGTATCGACCCAGATTTAGATGCTCAAGTAGAATTTGGAGCATTCCAAAAACTTGGAGATCCAACTACAAGAAGACAGGTAGTATAACATTCTTTTGTTCTTTTCTACTTTTTTATAATTTTGAATTTCATATAAAGAACTAGATAAATCTTGATTGGAATCATTGCATTTATTCTTTTTTTTCTTTTCGAAAAGAGCCCCACCCCAAGAAACAGGTATGAAAGCTATAATTGTAAACCACGATTAAATTTATGGAAGCTTTGGTTTATACATTCCTCTTAGTCTCAACTTTAGGAATTATTTTTTTCGCGATTTTTTTTAGAGAACCTCCTAAAGTTCCGACGAAAAAGGTCAAATAATTTTTTATTATCTTAATTGAAGTAATGAGCCCCCAATAGGGAGGGCGCATTACTTCAACTAGTCCCCATGTTCTTCAAATGGATCTCTTAGTTGTTGGGAGGGTTGCCCAAAGGCAGTATATAAGGCATACCCAGTAAAACTTACAAGTAAACCAGATATAGAGATGGCAATTAGAGTTGCTGTTTCCATTATTTTAATTCTAAAGTTTCCAGATCACAATAGATCTATAGGATAAGATCCTTATATTTACAGCGGAATGGTATACAAAGTCAACAGATCTAAATGAATAAAAAAGAGTATTTATGGCTACGCAAACCGTTGAGGATAATTCTAGATCTGGTCCAAGACGAACTGTTGTAGGGAATTTATTGAAACCTTTAAATTCAGAATATGGTAAAGTAGCCCCGGGGTGGGGAACTACTCCTTTGATGGGTGTTGCAATGGCTCTATTTGCGATATTTCTATCTATTATTTTGGAGATTTATAATTCGTCCATTTTATTGGACGGAATTTCTATCAATTAGATTCACAAGAATCGAGTAATTAGTTTATAGAAAGTGAAGCCTTTAGGTTTCTTATTGTTTCTTAGTCTATTCCATGTTGATGTGGTAGTTTGATCGTAGAATTTCTTTGTTTCTGTATTTCCGGAATATGAGTGTGTGACTTGTTTTAATTGGTCCTATTGAAAGTACAGAACATAAAATGGGTCTGTCATCTTGATATAGATGGTTTTATTCCGTCAGATATTTAATCTAGTATCTGGAGCACGGAATATAGAAAATAGATTCTAAAAATCTTAATACTATGATTCATACTAAATATTTAGACCTCGCAACTGGATTTAAAAACCTTTTCAAAGAGTTCTAAAAATATATTGAAAAATTTTGATTCTTTCAAGCTTCTCCAGTTTGTCTTTATTTTGAGCAAAGGACAAACCTTTCCTTGAATTTTTTCATTATATTTTATCTATTCATTGAAGAAGTGATGATCCAGCAATTCTTACTCAGGGAATTTTTGGACTTCGATTAAAAATTGTTTTGAATCATCGTGGTTCTAGTATGAATCTGAGGTTTTTTTTATTCATTCATATGGTCCTAACAAGAGAATCCTTATCAATAATAAAAATTCAAGAATAAAGAAGACAGCAGTAAATTCACATTATACAAATAAAAAGAAGTAAAGAATATTCAAGAGGCCTTAAAAGATCACGATAAAGACGGGTGCGCCGACTTGATATTTTGGCATTATAACAAAAAAGAATAGCTTTCGGATTTTTATTTCTTTTTTATCGTAAGAGAAAATTAGAATCATAGGATTAAATAAAGCAGTTTCAAACTTTCTATTACGGATATCTGTTTTTGTTACAATCAATATTTGGGTATTTTTGTTTGAGCCGTACGAGATGAAATTCGCATATACGGTTCTCTGGGGGGGTTCCTTTGGGTTACCTATCTCAATAAAGTTTATGATTGGTTCGAAGAACGTCTTGAAATTCAGGCGATTGCCGATGATATAACCAGTAAATATGTTCCGCCTCATGTGAACATATTTTATTGTTTAGGGGGAATTACACTTACTTGTTTTTTAGTCCAAGTAGCAACAGGATTTGCTATGACTTTTTATTATCGCCCAACCGTTACTGAAGCTTTTGCTTCTGTTCAATATATAATGACTGAAGCTAATTTTGGTTGGTTAATCCGATCAGTTCATCGATGGTCGGCAAGTATGATGGTCTTAATGATGATTCTACACGTATTTCGTGTGTATCTTACAGGTGGTTTTAAAAAACCTCGCGAATTAACTTGGGTTACGGGTGTAGTTTTGGCTGTATTAACTGCATCTTTTGGTGTAACTGGTTATTCCTTACCTTGGGATCAAATTGGTTATTGGGCAGTAAAAATAGTAACAGGCGTACCCGAAGCTATTCCTGTAATAGGATCGTCTTTGGTAGAATTATTACGCGGAAGTTCCAGTGTGGGCCAATCTACCTTAACTCGTTTTTATAGTTTGCATACTTTTGTATTACCTCTTCTTACTGCTGTATTTATGTTAATGCACTTTTCAATGATACGTAAGCAAGGCATTTCTGGTCCTTTATAGTGAATATGGGTCATAGATATTTGTAATCACTTCATTATCATTTTGTATTTTGGGGAGGATTTTTTTTCATTGCTACAATTATGGATTATAAAACAAAATAAAACATGTATTTAGATATTTTTCTTCAACTTAACAAAAATTGAATTTTTTTTACATACAAAAATAGTTGAAGGGAATTCTCCAAAAAAAATGGATTATGGGAGTGTGTGACTTGAACTATTTATTTGGCCGCGCAGATATATGACTTTATCTTATCTGCCACATTATAATTTACAATTAAATGTGTCTTTTTTCCAACCACCAAGCAAGGCTCTTACAGAGAGGGTAGGCTGGTTTTACTTGAAGAGAATCTTTTCTATGATCAGACTCGATTTTATTCTGCAATCAACAGGCTCCATAAGATCCAGTAAAAGAAGTGATGTGATATAGTCTGAATTCTATATAGTATGACAACGCATTCATTTCCTATGCATTGATTTGATTTCTGATACTATTGGAGTGAACAAAGTAGATCTAAAGAACAACGCAAGTTAGGTTATATTAGTAACAAGTAAATTCTTTGTACATAAAAAGTATCAAGATTTTTTTTTGATAGGATAACAATTGCAAAGTTTGAGATCACCCAGAAAGCATTATCAACTTGAAAAGTCTACTCGGGTATTGAGCGTTTACTAAAATTTACTTAAAAAGAACTTAATTTTTTTTTCAATAAAAAATGGTAACTTTGGAAAAAGAGAATAGAATCAAGTTTCTTTTATTATTTAGAATCTTCATATATGTGTGGATAACACATACATTTTTTTCTAGTTTATTCTATAGATACAGTTGAAGAAAAATTTGATTAGTGCTCGAGCCGGATGATGAAAAATTATCATATCCGGTTCTTTTGGAGGATGGATCTATAAGAATTCACCTATCCCAATAACAAAAAAACCTGACTTGAATGATCCTGAATTAAGAGCTAAATTGGCTAAGGGAATGGGTCATAATTATTATGGAGAACCCGCATGGCCTAACGATCTTTTATATATTTTTCCAGTAGTAATTCTAGGTACTATTGCCTGTAACGTAGGCTTAGCGGTTCTAGAACCATCCATGATTGGGGAACCTGCGGATCCTTTTGCAACTCCTTTGGAAATACTACCTGAATGGTATTTTTTTCCCGTATTTCAAATACTTCGTACAGTGCCCAATAAGTTATTGGGCGTTCTTTTAATGGTTTCGGTACCTACGGGATTATTAACAGTACCCTTTTTGGAGAATGTTAATAAATTCCAAAATCCATTTCGCCGCCCAGTAGCAACTACCATCTTTTTGATTGGTACTGTAGTTGCCCTTTGGTTAGGTATTGGAGCAACATTACCTATTGAGAAATCCCTAACGTTAGGTCTTTTTTTAAAATTATAAGATTGGTTTCATTTTGAATTCATTTTGAAATAAAATATCATGACATCTGTATTGTATATCTAGGGAGAATTCTTTCTGAACCTACTAATCCCTAGATACATCTATTCCTTTTTAGATATATTCTGACCATTAGGATTTGTTCTAAATATTTAAATTACATATTTTGACCTTTCATTTTGAGTTTAGAAAAAAAATCAATTTGAAAAAAATCCTATGTCAATAGATTTCAATTTTATGCAAAATACTTTTGTATTTTTAAAATGTCCAATATAGATTTTCCATCTTCTACGCGAAAATGTTCAAATTTCAGAAGGTCTTCTTGACTGTTATTCAAAAGTTCTAATAATGTATGAATATTGGATCTTTTGAGACAATTATAGATCCTGGGAGGTAATTCTAATTGGTCAATAAAATAGATTTCAATGCTATTTCTTTTTTATTTTCCTTAGTTTATCTTTAACCAATATATCATGAAAAGTAAAAAGGGGCAAAGTCACTTTGTCTTGATTTTTTCTAAATGAAAGTTATCTTCTTCTGCGTGTAAAAAGGGAAGAAATAAATCAATCAAATTTTGGGAGGCTTCATAAAGGGCTTCCTTAGGAGTTAAACTTCCGTTTGTCCATATCTCCAGAAAAAAGTATTTCTTGTTTTTCATTCCCATTGACATAAGAATGAATACTATAATTTACATTTCGAACAGGCATGAATCTAGCATCTATATCATAACTTCCGTCTTGAAAGTTTTTTATGTTTTTATACGATACCCACGATTTCTCTCAATTTTTAATTCAATACACAAATTAACAGGTTCTGTTACGTTGGCTATATGTTGTCTATTATCAACGATTTCCACCGAGGGTGGTAAAATGATGTCTTGAGCGGTTATATATCCAGGACCTTTGAAAGAAATCCATGCGTCCTGTGTTCCATACATATTACTTTTCAATACAATTTTTTTCAAATTCATGAAAATTTCATGTACTGATTCTTCAATACCTATTATGGTAGAATATTCATGTGGTATTTTCTCTGATTTTACACGTGTGATACATGTTCCCTCTATTTCTCCGAGTAAAATTCTTCGGATTGCAATGCCTATTGTATCGGCTTGACCTTTCATAAGTGGGGACAGAATAAAGCGTCCATAATAAAGACGCTTACTGTCTATTCGTGATTCAACACATTTCCATTGTAGTGTCCGAGTAGAGACTCTTAATTTCTCTTGAACCATAGTAATTATTTTGATAAAACTCTTGACTTGTTTTTTTCTCTTGAACTATTTTTAATGTTTATTTTTAGTTTTATACACGTCTTTTTTTAGGAGACCTACATCCATTATGTGGCATAGGAGTTACATCTCGTATAAAATTTAATAGTATACCACTTCTACGAATAGCTCTTAATGCTGCATCTCTTCCGAGGCCAGGCCCTTTTATCATGATTTCTGCTCGTTGCATGCCTTGATCCGATACTGTTCGAATAGCATTTCCTGCTGCAGTTTGAGCGGCAAAAGGTGTTCCCCTTCGTGTACCCTTGAATCCACAAGTACCCGCGGAGGACCAAGAAATCACCCGACCTCGTACATCTGTAATAGTCACAATAGTATTGTTGAAACTAGCTTGAACATGAATAATTCCCTTTGGTATTTTACGAGTATAATTACGCGAACCAATACGTACATTTTTACGTGAACCTTTTTTAGGTATAGATTTTGCCATATTCGATTATTTCAATACAATATTTCATTAAAAAAAAAAAAATAAGATAGATCTAGGGTATGGAGATATCCATTTCATGTCAAAAACGGATCCTTTTCCAATTCTTTTCGAATTTGATATTCGATTTTTTCTATATTCTTTTTATTTGCTTTTGATTAATATCAAATACAATTTTTGAAATCAAAGTTAAAAGTTGAAATATCAATAATATTTAAAAAATGGATTTTTCATTTTCATAGAATAATATATATTCTAGATAATTTTATAATTTTCTCTCTTTTTTTATCTAGTCTATTTTTTTAGAAAGCTTCTGTTTGTTCAAATATTATCCTTGTCTTTGTTTATGTTTTGGATTGAAACAAATTACTATAATTCGTCCTCGTCTTCGAATCAATCGACATTTTTCACAAATTTTACGAACCGAGGCGTTTATTTTCATATTTTACATTCCTTAATTAGTTAATCCAAAATTGTGGAAGAAAATAAAGGTTCCTTACATTTTGAACGTCTATTTGAACGTCTATTAGTGGCTTTCTCAATAAAATAGAAAATAAAGTTGAGATTAAAAAACATCCTAATTCAATTGAGTGACTTCTCTTTTTTATTTTCTTATCGTATGTCCAGAAAAAGTATTGGAAACATATTCTAGAATAGAAATAAAAATCCAATTTGCATTAATTGTATATAAACCTTAAACCCCGGGCAAATAATTTATGGATAAGTTATTCATTTAGTAATTAAATCTTCGTGAATTTCCCTTTTTTTTACAATTCCAGTGAAATCCCTTCTTACATTCATCAATAAATATATCTATCTAAAAAAAATAGATATATTTCTATCTATGAGGGATGAAGTTCTATTAGAAACTTGCGTTTTATCTCTCTTTTTTTTTTTTACATAAATGAAATGGATACAAGTTTCTCATCGAATTCGGATATTAGAAAGATTACCATATATAACATAAAACTTCGCCGCCGATTTTTTCTAATCGAGCCTCTCGATCTGTCATTATACCTCTAGAAGTTGAAAGAATGACAATCCCCATGCCTCCTAAAATTCGAGGGATTTGTTGATAATTGTAATATATTCGTAGACCAGGTGTACTTATTCGTTTTAAATTGAAAAAACTTTTATATGATTCTTTTCTATTTCTTCGATACCGTAGAGTTAAAACTAAAAAATATTTGTCGTTTTCTCTATGTTTTCTGATGTTTTCAACAAAACCCTCTCGTAAAAGTATTTTTACAGTTTTTTCTGTAATGTTAGTAAAAGGTAATTGAACCATTCCTTTTTTATTCATGTCAGCATTTCGTATATAGGTTATTATGTTGGCGATAGTGTCCTTCCCCATGGTAAACGAAAAAAATTGTTGCCTCTTACTTTTTATATAATCAACATACTCCTTACATAAAATGATATTTCTTATTTGTGTATTTTTTATCTATAGATAGATCTTTATAACTCATTATAGCTCATTGACTAAGTTCGTTGAAATTTCTATTGTGACTATCATCGACTATTGTAAAAT
>NW_028196717.1:35000-37423 GCF_037176805.1 Vigna unguiculata | reverse complement strand
TCTTCCACAATGGAATCTGATAAGTGAGATTCCGGGTAATTGTTTCCATAATCTTCTTCTGTCCGAAGAAATGACTCATCGAAATAATGAGTTACTATTGATATCGACACATCTGAGATCGCTAAATGTTCAGGAGTTCTTCTATTCAATCCTTTTCCTTCTCCTTGTTGCTGGATATCTCGTTCGTACACATCTTCTCTTTGTTTCTCGAGTCTATAGTGAGTTACAGACAGAGTTCGAAAAGGTAAAATCTTTGATGATTCCATCATACATGATTGAGTTGCGAAAACTTCTGGATAGGTATCCTACATCTGAACTGAATTCTTTCTGGTTAAAGAATATCTTTCTAGTTGCTCTGGAACAATTAGGAGATTCTCTAGAAGAAATACGGAGTTTTGCTTTTGGTAGCAACATGCTATGGGGTGGTGGTCCCGCTTATGGGGTCAAATCCATACGTTCTAAGAATAAATATTGGAATCTCATCGATCTCATAAGTATTATACCAAATCCCATCAATCGAATCGCTTTTTCGAGAAATACGAGACATCTAAGTCATCCAAGTAAAGCAATCTATTCCTTGATAAGAAAAATAAAAAACGTGAATGGTGATTGGATTGATGATCAAATAGAATCCTGGGTCTCGAACACTGATTCGATTGATGATAAAGAAAAAGAATTCTTGGTTCAGTTTTCTACCTTAACAACAGAAAAAAGGATTGATCAAATTCTATTGAGTCTTACTCATAGTGATCTTTTATCAAAGAATAACTCTGGTTATCAAATAAGTGAACAACCGGGAGCAATTTACTTACGATACTTAGTTGACATTCAAAAAAAGTATCTAATGATTTATGAATTCAATACATCCTGTTTAGTAGAAAGACGTATATTCCTTGCTAATTATCAGACAATTACTTATTCACACACCTTGTGGGGGGCTAATAGTTTGCATTTCCCATCTCATGGAAAACCCTTTTCGCTCCGCTTAGCCCTACCTCCCCCTAGTAGGGGTATTTTAGTGATAGGTTCTATAGGAACTGGACGATCCTATTTGGTCAAATACCTAGCGACAAACTCCTATGTTCCTTTCATTACAGTATTTCTGAACAAGTTCCTGGATAACAAGCCTAAGGGTTTTCTTATTGATAATAGTGACTATATTGATGATAGTGACGATATTGATGATAGTGACGATATTGATGATAGTGACGATAGTGACGATATCGACCGTGACCTTGATATGGAGCTGGAGCTTCTAACTATGATGAATACGCTAACTATGGATATGATGCCAGAAATAGACCGATTTTATATCACCTTTCACTTCGAATTAGCAAAAGCAATGTCTCCTTGCATAATATGGATTCCTAACATTCATGATCTGGATGTGACTGAGTCGAATTACTTATCCCTCGGTCTTTTAGTGAACTATCTCTCCAGGGATTGTGAAAGATGTTCCACTAGAAATATTCTTGTTATTGCTTCGACTCATATTCCCCAAAAAGTAGATCCAGCTCTAATAGCTCCGAATAAATTCAATACATGCATTAAGATACGAAGGCTTCTTATTCCACAACAACGAAAACACTTTTTCACTCTTTCATATACTAGGGGATTTCACTTGGAAAAGAAAATGTCCCATACTAATGGATTCGGGTCCACGACGATGGGTTCAAATGTACGAGATCTTGTAGCACTTAACAATGAGGCCCTATCGATTAGTATTATACAAAAAAAATCCATCATAGACACTAATATAATTAGTTCTGTTCTTCATAGACAAACTTGGGATTTCCGATCTCAGGTAAGATCGGTTCAGGATCATGGGATCCTTTTCTATCAGATAGGAAGGGCTGTTTCACAAAATGTACTTCTAAGTAATTGCTCCATAGATCCTATATCTATCTATATGAAGAAGAAATCATGTGACGGGGGGGATTCTTATTTGTACAAATGGTACTTCGAACTTGGAACGAGTATGAAGAAATTAACGATACTTCTTTACCTTTTGAGTTGTTCTGCCGGATCGGTCGCTCAAGACCTTTGGTCTCTACCCGGACCTGATGAAAAAAATGGGATCACATCTTATGGACTCGTTGAGAAGAATTATGATCTAGTTCATGGCCTATTAGAAGTAGAAGGCGCTCTGGTGGGATCCTCACGTACAGAAAAAGATTGCAGTCAATTTGATAAGGATCGAGTGACATTGCTTCTTCGGTCCGAACCAAGGAATCCCTTAAATAGGATTCAAAATGGATCTTATTCTATCGTTGATCAGAGATTTCTCTATGAAAAATATGAATCGGAGTTTGAAGAAGGGGGAGGAGTCCTCGACCCGCAACAGATAGAGGAGGATTTTTTCAATCACATCGTTTGGGCTCCTAGAATATGGCGCCCTTGGGGCTTTCTATTTGATTGTATTG
>NW_028196717.1:0-17500 GCF_037176805.1 Vigna unguiculata | reverse complement strand
ATCGCACAAAACTGATAGATAAGAAATTGATTTCTCTCGATATATTCGAAATAGAATTCGATTTTGTGATGATGAAACTAAAAAAAAATATTTAACTAAAAGAAAAGATCCTTTGTTAAACGGACCCTTCCGTGGACAAATAAAAAACGGTTTTTCAACCTCAATCCAACATGAAAAAAACTTACAAAAAAAATAACATTTTTATAAATAAAATCAAGATATCTTTCTTTATAATAAGATTTCTAAAAAGAATAATAGAAATTCTCCAAAATTAGAGGAAAATAGAAAAACATTTGATAAAAAATTATAGTAACTACATTTCTTTTTAATCTAATCAGTCAATTTTCATTAGTGTCAAGCTTAATTCGCACGTACCTTATTTATTTACAGAACCTGAACAAGTAAAAATGAATTATAATTATGGACGCAGAAAAAAAACAAATAATCAAAATATTATTTGATGCAATTACAACTGATTTGAACGAAAAAAGAAAAGTAAATCGAAAGAACACTAAGTCTATTAAAAGAAACGAAATCTGTAAAAAAGTACCTCGGTGGTCATTACAAATTGTATGGACGAATTAGAACAACTAGGTGGAAAAATTGAGCAGATAATTCTCAAATTCGTTCTAGAAAAGGCAAACGTGTAGTCATTTGACTAATAAAGATAAATTTTTTAAAAAATAGCAAGACTTATCGTGAATCGTGGAGATACTGAAAATAATGAACAAAAAAACGAATTGGCTTTAAGACGTTATTCCCAACAATCGGATTTCGAAGAGACATAATCAAAGGATCTATCCGTGCTCAAGACGGAAAACAGTTACTTGGAAATTTTTTCAAAAAAGGGTGCATTCGCGCTTTTTTTGGATAAAATTGAAAAATCAATATTCTTTTCTTTTCATAGTTTAAAATCAATGAAAAGATTTTTTATGTTAAATATTTGGATTCGTAAAAAGACAGAATTTCAAATTTTAGGTTCTATAGAGGAAAAAACAAAAAAAAGTCCGAAAAAAAAGAGGAGGAAGCAAAAAAGGAAAATGCAGAAAGAAAACGTATAGAAATAGCAGAAGCCTGGGATAGCATTATATTTGCTCAAGTAAATAAGAGGTGTTTTATTAATAACCCAATGCTTTATTAGGAAATATATTCTATTACCTTCATTTATAATAATTAAAAATACAATTCGTATACTATTTTTTCAAATTCCAGAATGGTCTGAAGATTATATGGATTGAAGAGAGAAATATATATTAAATGCACGTATAACGGCGTTCAATTATCCGAAAGAGAGTTTCCGCAAAAATGGCTAACAGATGGGATCAGATAAAAATATTATTTCCTTTTCGTCTAAAACCTTGGCATAAATCTAAAATACGATGTAATGAAAACAAAAAAAATTCAAAGAAAAAAAGAACTTTTGTTTTTTAACAGTTTGGGGGATGGAAGTTGAATTGCCTTTTCTAGTTCCACGAAAAATCCACTTTCCTTTTTCGACCCCATTTTAAAAGAACTAAAAAAAAAAAAGAAAAAATTTGAATTTTTCACTTTTCTAGTTCTAAAAGTTTTAAGTGAAAAATTCAAACTGTTTCTAAATATCGTAATAGAAAAAGCAAAAGGGATCATCCAAAAGTATTCTTGAAATTATTAGAAAAAGTATAGTATTCCTCACGAAAAAAAAACAAGAATTTTTAAATTTAAAATATTTTTTTATTAAAAGGAAACCCCCAAAACTCGATGAATTGAGCGAAAACAAAAAATATTCAACAATTTGGAAGAGAATAATTCAATGATTCTGAAGCAACCATTTCAATTCAATCGATAAAGTCGACAAATTTTTCATTGAAAAAAAAATCTATAAAGGATCTCAATACTAAGAGAAAAGTAGTTATTAAAAAAATAGAAAAAATGAAAAAGAAGAAAAGAAAAGAGGACTTGGAATTCGCGAGACAAATATCATTCGAAGAAAAAAATTTATGATAGTAAAAGGATAGAATTCGAAAAAAAAATTTTGCAGATATTCCAAAGAATGAAATATTAGCTTAACTAAAAAATCACATTCTTTTTTTCAATTTTTGATGAAAAAAATATACATAGATATCTTTCTATATATCATTTGTATTCCGAAAATCCAGCTACAACTTTTTCTTGAATCAACAAAAAAATTTTTAATAAATGGCTTTACGATAATGAACCAAATACAGAAAGAAGTTATAAAAACAAATCAAAGTATAATTCCCTTTCTTTTAAAATTACACAAATATTTTACTAATAAGAATAAGAATGCGAATTCACAATAATTATTTTGATGTCTCCTTTTTGTCACAACCATATGTATTTTTAAATTTGTTACAAACCCGAATTATTAACATAAACATATATAAGTTAAGACTTCTTTTTCAATATAATAAAAATTTTTTTTTTTCTGAAAAATGAAATAAAGGATTCTTTTTTTGGAGCACAAGGAATAGTTCATTCTAAAAGAAAACAAAATAACCTGCTCAATTCTGAACTAAATCAATGGACAAATTGGTTAAAGAATAATTATTATCAATATAACTTATCTAACAGTAGCTGGTCAAAATTAGTATCACAAAATGGAGAAATAGAATCACTAAATGTGGTGTAACTCAAATAAAAATTTAAACCAATGGGATTCATATGGAAAAAGCCCATTAATTCTTTACAAAGAACAACAAGGAATCCCATTAAAAAAAAAAAATTAGAAAACAATATAAATACGATCTTTTATCCTATAATTTTATGAATTATGCAAATAAGAAAGACTCATATATTTATCGATATAGATCCCTATTTCAATCAAATAAAAACACAATGATTTCTTCTAATTACAATACATATAAAAAAAGACTTATTTGATAGAATAAGTAATATTTTTATCAAGAATTATATAGCAGAAGATACTATTATTATAAATCCGGATAGAAAATATTTGGATTGGACGGGAATCAATAGAAATATACTAAATCGTTCCATATGCAATCCGGAATTTTGGTTCTTTTCCAAATTTGTGATATTTTATAATACATTTAGGGGTAACTCGCAAATTATACCAATAAAATTACTTTATTTACATTCTCTTTTTTTTACATTCTAAAGGAAATAAAAATTGTAGTGAAAAGAATATTACTAGAAAGAAAAAAAAAATAGATGTTTTTAGAACATCGAAAAAAAAACCCAAGAACAATATGGAGGCAGAACTTCAATTCTTAGTAAGAAATTTTTGAATTTCCATTTAAACTGGAAAAATTTCTTAGGTCAAAAAAATATTTAACAATGTAAAAGTATATTGTCTCCTTATTAGATTGACAAATTTAAGAAAAATTACTATAGCCTCTATTCAAAGAGGAGAACTAGGTCTAGATATTATGATGATTCAAAAACAGACGAATTTAACTCTTCAGGCTTAAGGAAAAAGAAAAATAATAAATTTAGGAAAAAGAACTATTTGTTATCGAACCAGTTCGCCTGTCTAGAAAAAATAATAAACAATTTTTTAAGTATAAAATGATGGGTTTTTCATTAATTCATAAGAATAAACGCAAAATTTATAAAAAATACTCAGAAAAAATTCATGTTAATAAGAAATTTTTTGATAAATACATTACAAGAACAAAAGATCAAAAGATAACAGAAAACAAAGAAAACGAGAAATTTAATTTACTTGTTCCTGAAAACATTTTATCTGCTAGACGTCGTAGAGAGTTGAGAATTAGAATTTGTTTAGATCCAAATAATATAAATAGTATGCATAGAAACACAATATTTTATAATGAAAATAAAGTCCAAAATTGTTTAAAGTTTTGACTAAAAAAAGAAATGAGAAAGAGAAAAAAAAACTAATGAATTTCAAATGAATTTCAAAATTTTTCTTTGGCCAAAATATCGATTAGAAGATTTAGCTTGTATAAATCGTTATTGGTTTAATACCCATAATGGAAGCCGTTTCAGTATAGTAAGGATACATATGTATCCGCGTGTGAAAATTCGTTAATCTAATTTTGTTTTCTATTTAGCATATGTATCTATCTATAGATAGATACATAGGTTAAACAAATACACGTATTTTGGTATGGCATTGATTTTAATTCAATGATGTATACATAAAAAAAAAGCATTAACAAAATTATCTTTTTTTATCTAATGTAATGTATACAATTCTTTTTTATATATCAAACTAGTCTCCTTTATACTATATCTATTTAAATTCTCTATTTCAATTGGATTGATTTCAGTTATCAAAAAAATTAGATTTCGGATTTCTATCAAAAAATTAAAAATGAGTGTCATTCTAATTACTGATCAATAAAAATATCTATAAAAATCGAGGAGAAGGAAAAACTTTTATTTTTTTATGGTAAAAAAGTCATTTATACCTGTTATTTCACAAGAAAAAAAAGGAAAAAAACCGGGATTGGTTGAATTTCAAATATTCAAATTTACCAATAGAATACGAAGACTTACTTCACATTTTGAATTGCACCGAAAAGACTACTCATCCCAAACAGGTTTACGTAAAATTTTGGGAAAACGGCAAAGATTACTGTCTTATTTGTCAAAGAAAGATGGAATACGGTATAAAAAATTAATCAATCAGTTTAATATTCGGCAGTCACAAATTCGTTAAATTGAAGAGTAATTTTCAATTATTCGATTTATTAGATCTTGAATTTGGATGAACTTTTTTTTTAAGCGATTCATAAAAGAATAAATCGAGCAAAAACCTATGAATATCTCAACGAAAAGAAAGGACTTCATGATAGTCAATATGGGGCCTCACCACCCATCAATGCACGGTGTTCTTAGACTTATTGTTACTCTAGATGGTGAGGATGTTATTGATTGTGAACCGATATTGGGTTATTTACACAGAGGAATGGAAAAAATAGCGGAAAACCGAACAATTATACAATATCTGCCTTATGTAACACGTTGGGACTATTTAGCTACAATGTTCACAGAAGCAATAACTGTAAATGGACCAGAACAGTTGGGAAATATTCAAGTACCTAAAAGAGCCAGCTATATCCGAGTAATAATGTTGGAGTTAAGCCGTATAGCTTCTCACCTACTATGGCTAGGACCTTTTATGGCAGATATTGGTGCACAAACACCTTTTTTCTATATTTTCAGAGAAAGAGAATTAATATATGATCTATTTGAAGCTGCCACAGGTATGAGAATGATGCATAATTTTTTTCGTATCGGAGGGGTAGCGACTGATCTACCTTATGGTTGGATAGATAAATGTTATGATTTCTGCGATTATTTTTTAACAAGTATTGCTGAATATCAAAAACTTATTACGCGAAATCCTATTTTTTTAGAACGGGTTGAGGGCGTCGGTGTTGTTGATGTAAAAGAAGTTATTAATTGGGGTTTATCAGGACCGATGCTTCGGGCTTCCGGAATACAATGGGATCTACGTAAAGTGGATAATTATGAATGTTACGAAGAATTTCATTGGGAAGTTCAATGGCAAAAAGAAGGAGATTCATTAGCTCGTTATTTAGTTCGAATTGGTGAAATGATAGAATCCATAAAAATTATTCAACAGGCTTTGGAAGGACTTCCCGGCGGTCCATATGAAAATTTAGAAATCCGCTGCTTTGATAGAGAAAAAGAGCCAGAATGGAATGAGTTTGAGTATCGATTTATTAGTAAAAAATCGTCTCCGAGTTTTGAATTGCCAAAACAAGAACTTTATGTAAGAGTTGAAGCCCCCAAGGGAGAATTAGGGATTTTTCTAATAGGGGATCAAAATGGTTTTCCTTGGAGATGGAAAATTCATCCGCCCGGTTTTATAAATTTGCAAATTCTTCCTCAATTAGTTAAAAGAATGAAATTGGCCGATATTATGACAATACTAGGTAGCATAGATATTATTATGGGAGAAGTTGATCGTTGAAATGATAATTGATTTAACAGAAATACAAGATATACATTTTTTTTTCAGATTGCAATTTTTGAAAGAGATATATGGAATTCTTTGGGTATTTGTGCCTATTTTTATTTTGATATTAGGAATTACTATAAGTGTACTAGCAATTGTATGGTTAGAAAGAGAAATATCTGCAGGGATACAACAGCGTATTGGACCTGAATACACCGGTCCTTTTGGAGTTCTTCAAGCTCTAGCAGACGGAACAAAATTACTTTTTAAAGAGAATCTTATTCCATCTAGAGGAGATATTCGTTTATTTAGTTTCGGCCCATCTATCTCAGTCATATCCATTATAATAAGCTATTCAGTAATTCCTTTTGGCTATAACTTTGTTTTATCTGATCTGAATATTGGTGTTTTTTTATGGATTGCTATTTCGAGTATTGCCCCCATTGGACTTCTTATGTCAGGATATGGGTCAAATAATAAATATTCCTTTTTGGGTGGTCTACGAGCAGCTGCTCAATCAATTAGTTATGAAATACCATTAACTCTATGTGTGTTATCGATATCTCTATGTGTGCTTCGTTGAGACATAAATTTTTTGATACTATTTCTTATAAGCCTCTCCTTATATTTAAAGTACAAAAAGAATCTATAAAGAATATATATATATTCTTTTCGCATTTGGATTGAATAATTGAATCAGATAGTTATATGAGTGCAATAAAACAGCTTTTTTTGAATATAATTTATAGAATACTCTATTACTTATAGAGAAAGTATGATGATTTCAAATTGCAGTAAAAATATTGAGTCTAATTTTCTATGTATAAGAATAAGGTGAAAAAATCAATGAAATTCTAGAATTAGATTCTATATATTATATTCTATGTATAGAAGTGGTTGTTTTTCCCAAGATTTGTTGATTAGTAATCCTGTCTTGAAGCGGACGCAAAAGACCAACCTTTTTCAAATTTTCAATATCATTTGTATGAATTAGCATACATATATTAACAAAATTAAAAAAAGGCATTAATATAATAAAAAAAATTAATGGATGGCTAGAAACACCAAAATACACAAAAGATTAGTAACGTATATTTCTTTTTTAAATTATCCAATTTATGTATAATATAAAAAGAATACTAATGGGGACTTGAAGTTGGTAGAAAAAATAAGGCAGTACTCCCCCCAATTCCGATCTAGAGTATACTTCCATCCATTGATTGAATAAATAACTATCAGGAACGAAATAATCCTTTAATTTTTTGAAGTCCCCTTTTGCTTGCACAAAAAGGAATAAGATAAGAGGTAAAAGTGATCTCCTTTTTCTTTTTTGTCTTATATACTCCATATTTATGGAGATAATCATAATTTAAAAAAAGAACATCTAATTATTTTTCGGAATCGAAAATGATGTGGGAGTTCTTGATAATTTTAAAAGAGTATTTTATGCAAAAATGAAATTAAGTTATTACTCAACAAATTTAATTTTGAATTTTTTAAAGGATGAGATCAATTCAGAAGTACCTTTTGTATTTTTTATTTATCTAAAGAAATTCAATAAATGTGCAAATGTTTTTATTTTTTAAATAAGTGTGTATTCATTTAAAAATTTTTTTTAGAACAGACAGAATTCCATGGGTCTAATTCAGAACCGTCCGAGAAAATAGAATCTTATCTATCTTAGGGATATATCAAGGGAGAAATAATTGGCCGGGTTCTTATATTTTTTTAAGGCTTTAAAGGAGCCGTATGAGATGAAAATCTCATGTACGGTTCTGTAATAGAGATGGTAACAGTAATGTCATCACCGACTAGGATTATCTAACAGTTTAAGTACAGTTGATATAGTTGATGCACAATCCAAATATGGTTTTTGGGGATGGAATTTGTGGCGGCAACCTATGGGTTTCCTCGTTTTTCTAATCTCTTCCCTAGCAGAATGTGAAAGATTACCTTTTGATTTACCAGAAGCGGAAGAAGAACTAATAGCGGGTTATCAAACCGAATATTCCGGTATCAAATTTGGTTTATTTTATGTTGCTTCCTATTTAAACCTATTCGTTTCTTCCTTATTTGTAACAGTTCTTTATTTTGGTGGTTCAAATTTCTCTATTCCGTACATCTTCGTTTCTAATTTTTTTCAAATAAATAAAACATACGGAGTTTTTGTAACGATAATTGGTATCTTTATTACACTAGTTAAAACTTATTTATTCATATTCGTTTCTATCACAACAAGATGGACTTTGCCTAGGCTACGAATAGATCAATTATTAAATCTTGGGTGGAAGTTTCTTTTACCCATTTCTCTTGGTAATCTATTATTAACAACGTCGTCTCAACTGTTTTCACTGTAAAAAAAATGTGGACCTTCTATATTCAAAATTCAGAACTTGTTTTAAACAAGAGAAAGAAAAAAAATATTCAGAGCTATTCACGATATGTTCCTTATGGTAACTGAATTCATAAATTATAGTGAACAAATAATACGAGCTGCTAGATATATTGGTCAAGGTCTCATGATTACCTTATCTCATGCAAATAGGTTACCCGTAACTATTCAATATCCTTATGAAAAAATAATCTCATCAGAACGTTTTCGCGGTCGAATACATTTTGAATTTGATAAATGCATTGCTTGTGAAGTATGTGTTCGTGTCTGTCCTATAGATCTACCCATTGTTGATTGGAAACTAGAAACTGATATTCGAAAAAAACGGTTGCTTAATTACAGTATTGATTTTGGAATCTGTATATTTTGTGGTAACTGTATTGAGTATTGTCCAACAAATTGTTTATCAATGACCGAAGAATATGAACTTTCAACTTATGATCGCCACGAATTGAATTATAATCTAATTGCTTTGGGTCGTTTACCAGTATCAGTAATTGATGATTATACAATTCGAACAATTCAAATAAAATGATTTCAAAATTCTTCACAAAAATAATTGAATTTCTCTATATATAGAATAAAAAAAAAGATATTCTATTTTTTTGAAATGACTCTTTGGCATAAAGAAAAGAATGAAATTCCATTGATTCTATAACAACTGTACCTAATAACAATTCACATATCTTATCTTAGGATTTGGTGAATTTCTATGCACAGATAATTTTCGTATTTAACAAGTTTTTTCCTGGTCATATCAATAAGGTCATGAAATTTCTATTTATCTTTTATTTTACATATAATGGATTTGTCCGAATCGCTACATGATTTTATTTTAATCTTTCTTGGATCAGGTCTCATATTAGGAAGTCTAGGAGTAGTATTCTTTACGAATCCGATTTTTTCTGCTTTTTCATTGGGACTAGTTCTTGTTTGTGTATCTTTATTCTATATTTTATCAAACTCCCATTTCGTAGCTGCCTCACAGCTACTTATTTACGTGGGCGCTATAAATGTTTTAATAATATTTGCTGTGATGTTTATGAATGGTTCGGACTATTACCAAAATTTTCGTGTTTGGACCGTTGGGGATGGAATTACTTTGATGGTTTGTACCAGTATCTTTCTTTCACAAATAACTACTATTCTAGAGACATCATGGCACGGAATTATTTGGACGACAAGACCCAATCAGATTTTAGAGCAAGATTTGATAAGTACTAGTCAACAAATTGGAATTCATTTATCAACAGATTTTTTTCTTCCATTTGAACTAATTTCAATAATTCTTTTAGTTGCTTTAATAGGTGCAATTTTTGTGGCTCGCCAATAAGAAAGTTTTCGAACTAATAAAATAATATAAATTACATTTTGTTAGAATTTATTACATTTCTTTTTTGTTGAATTATATGTTAAGGAAAAAGAATATTTATGTATAAAGTATAAAATCTTTTTGCAAATACTTGATTTTGTTGTAGACTTATTATGTTAGGCAATAAAATCCGTTGAATTCATATTCATATCGAAATGAATAAAAATTGAAAAGGAGTTGGTCAATGATATTCGAGCATACACTTGTTTTGAGTGCTTATTTATTTTCTATAGGTATCTATGGATTGATCACGAGCCGAAATATGGTTAGAGCCCTTATGTGTCTTGAACTTATACTAAATGCAGTTAATATAAATCTCGTAACCTTTTCTGATTTTTTTGATAGGCGGCAACTAAAAGGAAATATTTTTTCAATTTTTGTTATAGCTGTTGCAGCCGCTGAAGCAGCTATCGGACCAGCTATTGTTTCCTCAATATATCGTAATAGAAAATCAACCCGTATCAATCAATCAAATTTGTTGAATAAATAGTATTATTCATAAAAAAAAGTCTAATTTTGAATAGTGTGTACTATATAATCCATTCAAATTAGCAGAAATGATATATCCTTTTTAATCATGTTTGCGTTTGCGAAAACAAAGATAAGAAATCAAAGTATCTTGGTTCTATTCTCTTATTAGTTATTAATCTATAAATATATTTTTAGTAGCAAAATTCTTATAAATCATTGATTCATCTGGTATATAATATAGATATATATATATAGATATATATATATCATATATAGATATATATAATTGGTTTACCAATTTACTAGATTGAAAATGTTGAATTTTTGATGTTCAAGGATTATGTTCCAATGTCACATTCAGTAAAGATTTATGATACATGTATAGGATGTACTCAATGTGTACGAGCCTGCCCAACAGATGTATTAGAAATGATACCTTGGGACGGATGTAAAGCTAAACAAATTGCTTCTGCCCCAAGAACAGAGGACTGTGTTGGTTGTAAGAGGTGTGAATCCGCCTGTCCGACGGATTTCTTAAGTGTTAGAGTTTATTTATGGCATGAAACAACTCGAAGCATGGGTCTAGCTTATTGATACGTTTCAAAAAGAACCGCATACAAGTACTTTTTTTTACTGGCAAAAACCCGGGCTCAAAATAAAAAAATATTTTGAGCCCGGGTTTTTGTAGTCTAAGTATATCTTATTTTTATCACGAATTATTTTCCTTGGTTAACAACAGTTGTAGTTTTGCCAATAGTCGGAGGTTCTTTAATTGTCTTATTTCCCCATAAAGGAAATAAGACAATTAAATGGTATACTTATTGTATATGTTTCATAGATCTCCTTCTAATAACCTATGTATTTTGTTATCATTTCGAATTAGATGATCCACTAATCCAATTGACAGAAAATTATAAATGGATCCATTTTTTTGACTTTTACTGGAGATTCGGAATAGATGGACTCTCTCTAGGACCCCTTTTATTAACGGGATTTATCACTACGTTAGCTACGTTATCAGCTCAACCGGTTACTCGAGAATCTAAATTATTCTATTTTCTAATGTTAGCAATGTATAGTGGTCAACTAGGAACATTTTCTTCTCAAGACATTTTACTTTTTTTCATCATGTGGGAATTAGAATTAATTCCCGTTTATCTACTTTTATCTATGTGGGGTGGAAAAAAACGTTTGTATTCAGCTACAAAGTTTATTTTGTACACTGCGGGAAGTTCTGTTTTTTTATTACTGGGAATTCTGGGTATGGGTTTCTATAGTTCTAATGAACCAACATTAAATTTTGAATCATTAACTAATCAATCATATCCCGTGGCACTGGAAATAATCTTCTATATGGGATTTCTTATTGCTTTTGCTGTCAAATCACCAATTATACCCTTACATACATGGTTACCTGATACCCATGGAGAGGCGCATTACAGCACTTGTATGCTTTTAGCCGGAATATTATTAAAAATGGGAGCATATGGGTTGGTTCGAATTAATATGGAATTATTATCTCGCGCTCATTCTATATTTTGTCCCTGGTTAATGTTATTAGGTTCCATTCAAATAATCTATGCAGCTTCAACATCTCTTGGTCAACGCAATGTAAAAAAAAGAATAGCTTATTCCTCGGTCTCTCATATGGGTTTCTTAATTTTAGGAATTGGTTCTATAAGCGAGACAGGGCTGAATGGGGCTATTTTACAAATAATCTCTCACGGATTTATTGGTGCTGCCCTTTTTTTCTTGGCGGGAACTAGTTATGATAGACTACGTCTTCTTTATCTCGACGAAATGGGTGGAATGGCTATCCCAATGCCAAAAATATTCACGATTTTCACTACCTTATCGATGGCTTCTCTTGCATTACCGGGCATGAGCGGTTTTGTTGCAGAATTTATAGTATTATTGGGAATAATTACCAATCAAAAATATCTTTTCATCACAAAAATACTCATAACTTTTGTAACTGCAATTGGAATGATATTAACTCCTATTTATTTATTATCTATCTTACGTCAAATGTTTTATGGATACAAGCTTTTTAATAAACAAAATTCTTATTTTTTTGATTCGGGGCCACGAGAATTATTTATTTCAATTTCTATCCTTATACCCGTAATAAGTATTGGCATTTATCCAGATTTTATTTTTTCAATTTCGGCTGACAAGGTTGAAGCTATTCTCTCTCATTTTTTATAGATAGTTTTTGGGAATAAATGAAAAAGAAAAAATAGAAATCAATCCGATGCACAATAAAAAAAAATGGATTTCTTTTTGTATTTTCTTAATTACATAAAAATGAAATTGAATTCTAATTGAATATTTTTGTTGTTTGTGAGAACCCCTTGAATCAATATTACATTACTTGATTCAATGGGGTCTTAATCATTTTATTGGGAGTTTTTTTTCTTATTCTATAGAATGTTCCCAATATTTGTGAATTTTTTTAAATTAATTAGGTGTAAATGAACCATAACTATGTAGTCCTATTCCTAAAAGATTTATCCCTAAATAACATATCCAAATTATAAGAAAGCCTATGGAGGCCACTATTGAAGAATTTCTATATTCCAATTTTTTATTTTTTCTAGTATGTAAATAAATTGCGAAAATAGTCCAAGTAATAAAAGCCCAAGTTTCCTTTGGATCCCAATTCCAATATGATCCCCATGCCTCATTAGCCCATACTGCTCCAGATATATTACCTATTGTTAAAAAGATAAAACCTAGACTAATAGTACGGTAACCCCAACGATCCAATTGTTGAATAAATTGATATCTATAATAATTTCTATAAGACGAATAAAACGGAAAAGGAGTTTGTTGTAAAATATTCTTTTTATCATTCATATTCATATATTTGATTTCAGCAAAAGAAAAGGATTCATTAAAAAAAAACAAAGTCTTGCTTTTACCAAGAATTTGTATGAGTTCTTGAAATGTAATGACTAAAATAGCCACTGATATTAATGATCCACATAAAAGAGTTGTATAACCCAATATCATCATACTTACGTGCATCATTAACCAATGGGACTGTAAAGCAGGCACTAATTTTAAGGATTCATGCATTTCGGTTAAAAGACCCGAAGTAGCAAAGCCTTGGGTAAAAAGAATACTTGGTGTTATTATTGTATTGAAATAGTCATTTTTTTGTTTTTTGAAGCAAAGAACCATATAAAAGATAGAAAAAGTCCATGAAAGAAATATTAATGATTCATATAAATTACTAAATGGTAAATGGCCTGAAAAAATCCAACGAGTAACTAACAATCCTGTGATACAAAAAAAGGTTATTATCATGCCTTTTTTGAACAAATTGTATAATCCTATGATTTCATTGCCTAATAATAAGGTTATCAAATGAATTGAAATTAAAATAGATACGACCGAAAAGGATATATGAGTTAATATATGCTCTAAAGTGGAAAATACCATATAGAATGAAAAAATAGAAATACTTGGAATAGAAATAATAATTCTTTATAGGAACTTTTTTTTAGAAGATAAGATGCCGCTACTCGGACTCGAACCGAGATGCTCTAGCACTGCTTCCTAAGAGCAGCGTGTCTACCAATTTCACCATAGCGGCTGACTCGAAACCATAATAACCCAATTTTAGTCAATTGTCGAGATTCAAAGAATCAATTAAAACACAATATTTGTTTACTAAACATTCAATAAAATAATTTTAAAGAATTCTATTAGAATCTATTAAATATAGAATGTAAATATCATAATATAGAATGTAAATATCCTAAATTCATAACTGAATCTTATATTCTATATCAATTTTATATTCATATTTTTGTATTTAAAAAAGAGTCGTTGAATCCAGTTAATTGAAATTATTCTAACGTTTATATTTGTTACAGAAAAAGCTTTTTGAATTCCCCGTAAAAATAGATTGCCCTAATGAAAAAGCTTTTAATGCTGTAAAATATCCCTTCTTTTTCCATAAAGTGTTCCGAATAAGTTTTTTTGATATAGACGTGCGCTTTTTTGGAACTGCCATAGAATTAGTATAGTTTTTTATTGTTATAGAATTTTATGTGAAAGACATTTTGCGGTAAATGAAAATTAAGTTTATCTCTAATTAGACATATATTTTATATATTTGAATTTCCATTTTTGTTTTTATTATATTTATAATAAGAATATAATACTTTTTAGAAAGTTTTCCCCAAATCGCTATTTCTTATTGTAATAAAAACTTAATTAGTTAAGTTAAATTTAATGAACTAAACCAATGTTCAAAAAATATTGTCCAAAGAGTCAGAATAATGAATAATCGATTATTCTATTTTATTAAATTCTATCTTTCTTTGTTATTAACCGAAACCATTCCTTTACTTTACAAAAAAGATAAAAGAAAAACCTAAGAAACCAAATTCATTAGAATCCTAATTTTTTTTCTTTATTGTATGGAATATACACATCAATATTCATGGATCATACCTTTTATTCCATTCCCAGTTCCGATGTTAATAGGAGTGGGACTTCTACTTTTTCCCACTGCAACGAAAAATATTCGCCGTATTTGGGCTTTTCCTAGTATCTTATTGTTAACTATAGTTATGATTTTTTCGCTTGATTTGTCTATTCATCAAATCAAGAATAGTTTGTTTTTTCAATATGTATGGTCTTGGACCATAAATAATGATATTTCTTTAGAGTTTGGGTACTTGATCGATTCACTTACTTCTATTATGTCAATATTAATTACTACGGTTGGCATTCTCGTTCTTATTTATAGTGATAATTATATGTCTCATGATCAAGGATATTTGAGATTTTTTGCTTATCTTACTCTTTTTAATATTTCAATGTTGGGATTAGTTACTAGTTCGAATTTGATACAAATTTATTTTTTTTGGGAATTAATTGGAATGTGTTCTTATTTATTAATAGGCTTTTGGTTCACCCGCCCTATTGCGGCAAATGCTTGTCAAAAAGCATTTGTAACGAATCGTGTAGGGGATTTTGGTTTATTATTGGGAATTTTAGGTCTTTATTGGATAACGGGTAGTTTGGAATTTCGGCATTTGTTTCAAATTATAAATAATTTGATTTCTAAAAATGAAATGAATATTTTTTTTTTTACTCTGTTTGCCCTCTTGCTATTTTGTGGCTCAGTTGCAAAATCTGCCCAATTTCCTCTTCATGTATGGCTACCCGATGCTATGGAGGGACCTACTCCAATTTCTGCCCTTATACATGCTGCTACTATGGTAGCCGCTGGAATTTTTCTTGTGGCTCGTCTTTTTCCTCTTTTCATAGTGCTACCCAAAATAATGAACGCAATAGCTTTTATAGGTATAATAACAGTAATATTAGGAGCTACTTTAGCTATTGCTCAAAAAGATATTAAGAAAAATTTGGCCTATTCTACAATGTCTCAATTGGGTTATATGATGTTAGCTTTGGGTATGGGATCTTATCGAGGTGCTTTATTTCATTTGATTACTCATGCTTATTCAAAAGCATTGTTGTTTTTAGGATCTGGATCCATTATTCATTCAATGGAAGCTCTTGTCGGATATTCTCCAGCTAAAAGTCAAAATATGGTTTTTATGGGCGGTTTAACAAAACATGTACCAATTACAAAAACTTTTTTTTTAGTGGGTACACTCTCTCTTTGCGGTATTCCACCCTTTGCCTGTTTTTGGTCTAAGGATGAGATTCTTAATGATAGTTGGTTGTATTCACCAATTTTTGCAATAATAGCTTGTTCTGCAGCAGGATTAACTGCATTTTATATGTTTCGAATTTATTTACTTGTTTTTGAGGGATATTTAAACGTTCATTTTTTGAATTTTAATGGAAAAAAAAATAGTTCATTCTATTCAATATCTTTATGGGGGAAGAAACAAGAAAACTTAAAAGAAAAAACGAAAATTTTTTCTTAGTTTTACTAAAAATAAAAAAGAATGAAATAACTTCTTTTTTTATCCGGAAGAGATATCTACATCGCGTTAATCAAAATATTAAAAATATAAAACATCTTGTTTTTGGTATTATGCATTTTGGCACTAAAAAAACTGCTTGTTTATATCCTAATGAATCTAACAATACTATGCGATTTTCTATGCTTATTTTAGCGCTCTTTACTTTATTCGTTGGTGCTGTAGGAATTTCTTTCAGTCAAGACGGAATACATTTGGATATTTTATCAAAATTGTTAATTCCGTTTATAGATCTTTTACATAAAGATTCAGAAAATTTTATGAATTATTATGAATTTTTCACAAACGCAACTTTTTCTTTGAGTTTCACTTTTTGGGGAATATTTCTAGCGTCTTTTTTTTACAAATCGGTTTATTCCTATTTAAAAAATTTGAATTTATTAAATTTATTTGAAAAAAGTTTTCTTAAAAAAAATGTTGCCGATCATTTTCAAAATATCATATATAATTGGTCGTATAATCATGGTTATATAGATCTTTTTTATGAAAAATCTTTAATTGCTAGTATCAGAAGATTAGTGAAATTAAATTCTTTTTTTGATAAAAAAAGAATTGATGGAATTACGAATGGAATAGGTATTACAAGTTTTTTTCTAGGAGAAGCTATCAAATATGTGGGGGGGGGGGCGAATAGCTTCGTATATATTATTGTATATTCTAGATATATTAATCTTTCTAGTAATTTTATTGTTACATCGAAACAAATAAATATTGATGAATCTCATGAATATGGAACTCGGTAAGAAAAGGGGATTTAAAAATTGAAAAAGAAGATTCTGAAAGAATCTTCTTTGAATACTAAAATTACGTATTGAATTTGGATTCTTGTATCCATAATTCAAAAAGTTTTTTTGACTATTGCCGAAGAACTGAAATAAAAGATAGGGTATAGCTATGACAGTTATTGTATGGGGTCTACCCAATGCTAAATGCAAAGGCGCATAATAGATAGACATGAACATTATGAGCTGTCCCGTAATAAACCCAGTTGTTGCTGCTATTTTCTTCTCGGTTCCTTCTTCCACAAGTCTAGCTCGAAGAAGGAAGAGATAAGAGGGCCCTATGGAAAATGTGGTCATAAATCCATAATAGAGTCCGACCACAACTATCGAATTCATTATCTTCATGCATAAGAATACTAGATTCTCCAGTATAAAAGATTGAAAAATCATCTCAAACCTCTCTTTTTCTTTTCTATTGCAATTTTTGGATTATTATATAACGATTTTTCAATTTTCAATTTTGCATAATTTTCCATTTATAGAAATAGATAGACTAGAAATAGAAACGACATCTCTTATCTCAATAACACCAAAGATAGGGATATTAAATGAATGGAATTAGTTTATGGATGTAATATAATGAAATAGAGCCAG
>NW_028196716.1:280000-281765 GCF_037176805.1 Vigna unguiculata | reverse complement strand
AGGTTGGAATGGCCTCCAAATGCCCCCAAATGAATACCATGAAAGTCTTGGTGCACAAAAGTTTTGAGTTGGTTGGGTTTTACACATGGGCAAGGTTGTCGGTGCACCACGGCATAGCTAAATGGCTTGGTGGGGAGTTTTGTGAAAAAATGAAATTCGTGGTTTTTGAGATGTGAGGGTTGGAAAGGCCTCCAAATGCCCCCAAATGAATACCATGAAATTCTTGGTGCACGAAAGTTTTGAGTTCGGAGGGTTTTGCACATGGCCAAGGTTGGCGGTGCACCACGACATAGCTAAATGGCTTGGTGGGGAGATTTGTGAAAAAATGAAATTCGTGGTTTTTGAGGTGTGAGGGTTGGAATGGCCTCCAAATGCCCCCAAATGAATATCATGAAATTCTTGGTGCACGAAAGTTTTGAGTTCGGAGGGTTTTGCACATGGCCAAGTTGGTCGGTGCACCGCGGCATAGCTAGATGGCTTGTGTGGAGTTTTGTGAAAAAATGAAATTCGTGGTTTTTGAGGTGTGAGGGTTGGAATGGCCTCCAAATGCCCCTAAATGAATACCATGAAATTCTTGGTGCACGAAAGTTTTGAGTTCGGAGGGTTTTGCACATGGCCAAGTTGGTCGGTGCACCGCGGCATAGCTAGAAGGCTTGGTGGGAGTTTTGTGAAAAAATGAAATTCGTGGTTTTTGAGGTGTGAGGGTTGGAATGGCCTCCAAATGTCCCCAAATGAATACCATGAAATTCTTGGTGCACGAAAGTTTTGAGTTCGGAGGGTTTTGCACATGGCCAAGTTGGTCGGTGCACCGCGGCATAGCTAGATGGCTTGTGTGGAGTTTTGTGAAAAAATGAAATTCGTGGTTTTTGAGGTGTGAGGGTTGGAATGGCCTCCAAATGTCCCCAAATAAATACCATGAAATTCTTGGTGCACGAAAGTTTTGAGTTCGGAGGGTTTTGCACATGGCCAAGTTGGTCGGTGCACCGCGGCATAGCTAGATGGCTTGTGTGGAGTTTTGTGAAAAAATGAAATTCGTGGTTTTTGAGATGTGAGGGTTGGAATGGCCTCCAAATGTCCCCAAATGAATACCATGAAATTCTTGGTGCACGAAAGTTTTGAGTTCGGAGGGTTTTGCACATGGCCAAGTTGGTCGGTGCACCGCGGCATAGCTAGATGGCTTGTGTGGAGTTTTGTGAAAAAATGAAATTCGTGGTTTTTGAGATGTGAGGGTTGGAATGGCCTCCAAATGTCCCCAAATGAATACCATGAAATTCTTGGTGCACGAAAGTTTTGAGTTCGGAGGGTTTTGCACATGGCCAAGTTGGTCGGTGCACCGCGGCATAGCTAGATGGCTTGTGTGGAGTTTTGTGAAAAAATGAAATTCGTGGTTTTTGAGATGTGAGGGTTGGAATGGCCTCCAAATGTCCCCAAATGAATACCATGAAATTCTTGGTGCACGAAAGTTTTGAGTTCGGAGGGTTTTGCACATGGCCAAGGTTGGCGGTGCACCGCGGCATAGCTAAATGGCTTGGTGGGGAGTTTTGTGAAAAAATGAAATTCGTGGTTTTTGAGATGTGAGGGTTGGAATGGCCTCCAAATGCCCCCAAATGAATACCATGAAATTCTTGGTGCACGAAAGTTTTGAGTTCGGAGGGTTTTGCACATGGCCAAGGTTGGCGGTGCACCACGGCATAGCTAGATGGCTTGGTGGGGAGATTTGTGAAAAAATGAAATTCGTGGTTTTTGTGATGTGAGGGTTGGAAAG
>NW_028196716.1:267500-270000 GCF_037176805.1 Vigna unguiculata | reverse complement strand
CACGAAAGTTTTGAGTTCGGAGGGTTTTGCACATGGCCAAGTTGGTCGGTGCACCGCGGCATAGCTAGATGGCTTGTGTGGAGTTTTGTGAAAAAATGAAATTCGTGGTTTTTGAGATGTGAGGGTTGGAATGGCCTCCAAATGTCCCCAAATGAATACCATGAAATTCTTGGTGCACGAAAGTTTTGAGTTCGGAGGGTTTTGCACATGGCCAAGTTGGTCGGTGCACCGCGGCATAGCTAGATGGCTTGTGTGGAGTTTTGTGAAAAAATGAAATTCGTGGTTTTTGAGATGTGAGGGTTGGAATGGCCTCCAAATGTCCCCAAATGAATACCATGAAATTCTTGGTGCACGAAAGTTTTGAGTTCGGAGGGTTTTGCACATGGCCAAGTTGGTCGGTGCACCGCGGCATAGCTAGATGGCTTGTGTGGAGTTTTGTGAAAAAATGAAATTCGTGGTTTTTGAGATGTGAGGGTTGGAATGGCCTCCAAATGTCCCCAAATGAATACCATGAAATTCTTGGTGCACGAAAGTTTTGAGTTCGGAGGGTTTTGCACATGGCCAAGGTTGGCGGTGCACCGCGGCATAGCTAAATGGCTTGGTGGGGAGTTTTGTGAAAAAATGAAATTCGTGGTTTTTGAGATGTGAGGGTTGGAATGGCCTCCAAATGCCCCCAAATGAATACCATGAAATTCTTGGTGCACGAAAGTTTTGAGTTCGGAGGGTTTTGCACATGGCCAAGGTTGGCGGTGCACCACGGCATAGCTAGATGGCTTGGTGGGGAGATTTGTGAAAAAATGAAATTCGTGGTTTTTGAGATGTGAGGGTTGGAAAGGCCTCCAAATGCCCCCAAATGAGTACTGTAAAAGTGTTGGTGCACAAAAGTTTTGAATTGGATGCATTTTGCACTTGGCCAAGTTGGTCGGTGCACCGCGACTAGATAGGTTGGTGCCAAAATTTGTCAAATTTAAGACCTTGGCCAAACTGAATGAAATTTTGTGGGGAGGTTCCTGATATTGTTTAGTGGTGGACTGGAAAAAATGAGGTCGAAATTCGAAGTCTACATGTGCTTTTCTATTTTTCCCGATTTTACACATACCCGGTAAGTAAAAAAAATAAAAAAAATAGTTCCCCTTCGAGAAAAATTATGAAATTTGGTGAGCAAGGAGATACCATTATTCTACGAATTACTGCAAAAAATCGCATCAAAATTCGAAGTATAGCCCGAGATATGGACTTATGTCTGCTCAAAAAAAGTGTATCTACTTGTACAATTTTGCCTTTTGCATATTAACCTCTTATAGGGGGGGAGTGCTCCTTGAGCCGGCCAGCTCCACACTGGCAGGTTTTAAAGGGAGCTTGATGAGGCCTCCCCCCTCACGTGGTGCGTGCGTTAGCATGTTTATCATGGCACAACTAGCCTCTTCATAGTTGTTGAGCTTTATTAATACCAACACACGGTCGTCACTGATCGTTGGTTAGCTCGGCAGCTAGTCCCTCGGATATTGTGGAAAGTTATTTTCATGCCTAGCGATGCTTGACCCTGCGTCACTTGATGTTTCCATTTGCTTGCTTGCCCATGGTAGGTGGGGGGTGGACCGTCTTGTGGTGTGGTGTCTTGCGAACGTGAGGGTGTGTGAGTTGTAATCGAGATGCACTTGCTGGCTGGCTCCATGCCTTGCGTATCGAACGGTCAAGCATGCATCTCTTCCATTTTCACCCGTTGCCTTGGGTGATATTGGTTGATCAGTCCCTGTGTTGCCTACCCACTAGACGGTACTTCTGTGGTTGCTTCGAATTCTATCTTTCCATCACGAAGAGGTGTTGGAGGATCCTAATGTCACGCACGTGTTCCATCTAGTGAAACATCTCAGTGATGCACGTGTTGTGGCTAGTTCTTTTGGATGCGGTGCATTATATGAACTCGGGTTTACTTTAGCGACCCAGTCAACATAATTCGGTTGTGTCCCTTGATTGAGACGTTGTCCTTGAACTTGTTGTGAACAATATCGTTCTTCCACAACCCGTCGTCTTGAGTGCGATGGAAGGCAAATAAGATGTGCTTTGGCATGTCATGCACGTACTCGATTGCGGGAAGTGTGAGAAAGTGTTGTTGACAACCCGTGGGAAATGGAATGTGGCAAATCGTGATGAGCTCTTCGTGGATCTGCGAAGAAGACGACCTTTGGGCCTGTTGGAAACGAGGGAGGCGATGTTGAACTGCGAAGAAGATGGACTTTTGGGTTGTTTGAATCAATGGGAGGCCACGCGAGAACTCCGAATACTATGGACTCTTGGGTTGTTGGAAGCAACGGGAGGCCCCGCTAGAACTCCGAATACTACGGACTCTTGGGTTGTTGGAAGCAAGGGGAGGCCCCGCTAGAACTCCGAATACTATGGACTCTTGGGTTGTTGGAAGCAAGGGGAGGTCCCGCTAGAACTCCGAATACTACGGACTCTTGGGTTGTTGGAAGCAAGGGGAGGCCCCGCTAGAACTCCG
>NW_028196716.1:235000-237500 GCF_037176805.1 Vigna unguiculata | reverse complement strand
ATGAAATTCTTGGTGCACGAAAGTTTTGAGTTCGGAGGGTTTTGCACATGGCCAAGGTTGGCGGTGCACCGCGGCATAGCTAAATGGCTTGGTGGGGAGTTTTGTGAAAAAATGAAATTCGTGGTTTTTGAGATGTGAGGGTTGGAATGGCCTCCAAATGCCCCCAAATGAATACCATGAAATTCTTGGTGCACGAAAGTTTTGAGTTCGGAGGGTTTTGCACATGGCCAAGGTTGGCGGTGCACCACGGCATAGCTAGATGGCTTGGTGGGGAGATTTGTGAAAAAATGAAATTCGTGGTTTTTGAGATGTGAGGGTTGGAAAGGCCTCCAAATGCCCCCAAATGAGTACTGTAAAAGTGTTGGTGCACAAAAGTTTTGAATTGGATGCATTTTGCACTTGGCCAAGTTGGTCGGTGCACCGCGACTAGATAGGTTGGTGCCAAAATTTGTCAAATTTAAGACCTTGGCCAAACTGAATGAAATTTTGTGGGGAGGTTCCTGATATTGTTTAGTGGTGGACTGGAAAAAATGAGGTCGAAATTCGAAGTCTACATGTGCTTTTCTATTTTTCCCGATTTTACACATACCCGGTAAGTAAAAAAAATAAAAAAAATAGTTCCCCTTCGAGAAAAATTATGAAATTTGGTGAGCAAGGAGATACCATTATTCTACGAATTACTGCAAAAAATCGCATCAAAATTCGAAGTATAGCCCGAGATATGGACTTATGTCTGCTCAAAAAAAGTGTATCTACTTGTACAATTTTGCCTTTTGCATATTAACCTCTTATAGGGGGGGAGTGCTCCTTGAGCCGGCCAGCTCCACACTGGCAGGTTTTAAAGGGAGCTTGATGAGGCCTCCCCCCTCACGTGGTGCGTGCGTTAGCATGTTTATCATGGCACAACTAGCCTCTTCATAGTTGTTGAGCTTTATTAATACCAACACACGGTCGTCACTGATCGTTGGTTAGCTCGGCAGCTAGTCCCTCGGATATTGTGGAAAGTTATTTTCATGCCTAGCGATGCTTGACCCTGCGTCACTTGATGTTTCCATTTGCTTGCTTGCCCATGGTAGGTGGGGGGTGGACCGTCTTGTGGTGTGGTGTCTTGCGAACGTGAGGGTGTGTGAGTTGTAATCGAGATGCACTTGCTGGCTGGCTCCATGCCTTGCGTATCGAACGGTCAAGCATGCATCTCTTCCATTTTCACCCGTTGCCTTGGGTGATATTGGTTGATCAGTCCCTGTGTTGCCTACCCACTAGACGGTACTTCTGTGGTTGCTTCGAATTCTATCTTTCCATCACGAAGAGGTGTTGGAGGATCCTAATGTCACGCACGTGTTCCATCTAGTGAAACATCTCAGTGATGCACGTGTTGTGGCTAGTTCTTTTGGATGCGGTGCATTATATGAACTCGGGTTTACTTTAGCGACCCAGTCAACATAATTCGGTTGTGTCCCTTGATTGAGACGTTGTCCTTGAACTTGTTGTGAACAATATCGTTCTTCCACAACCCGTCGTCTTGAGTGCGATGGAAGGCAAATAAGATGTGCTTTGGCATGTCATGCACGTACTCGATTGCGGGAAGTGTGAGAAAGTGTTGTTGACAACCCGTGGGAAATGGAATGTGGCAAATCGTGATGAGCTCTTCGTGGATCTGCGAAGAAGACGACCTTTGGGCCTGTTGGAAACGAGGGAGGCGATGTTGAACTGCGAAGAAGATGGACTTTTGGGTTGTTTGAATCAATGGGAGGCCACGCGAGAACTCCGAATACTATGGACTCTTGGGTTGTTGGAAGCAACGGGAGGCCCCGCTAGAACTCCGAATACTACGGACTCTTGGGTTGTTGGAAGCAAGGGGAGGCCCCGCTAGAACTCCGAATACTATGGACTCTTGGGTTGTTGGAAGCAAGGGGAGGTCCCGCTAGAACTCCGAATACTACGGACTCTTGGGTTGTTGGAAGCAAGGGGAGGCCCCGCTAGAACTCCGAATACTATGGACTCTTGGGTTGTTGGAAGCAAGGGGAGGCCCCGCTAGAACTCCGAATACTATGGACTCTTGGGTTGTTGGCAACGACAACTTGGGGGGATGACACTGGAAAAGAGTGAACTAGGCCAAACTGCGAACAAGGCAACTTGGGGGGATGACACTGGAAAAGAGTGAACTAGGCCAAACTGCGAACAAGGCAACTTGGGGGGATGATGCTGGAAAAGAGTGAACTAGACCGAACTGCGAACAAGGCAACTTGGGGGGATGACGCTGGAAAAGAGTGAACTAGGCCGAACTGCGAACAAGACAACTTGGGGGGATGATGCTGGAAAAGAGTGAACTAGGCCGAACTGCGCCCAAGGCAACTTGGGGGGATGACGCTGGAAAAGAGTGAACTTGGCCAAACTGCGAGGAGGGCAACTTAGAGGAAAGTTGGAAACGAGGGAGACTTAGCCGAACTGCGAAGAAGGCAGGTTTTTGGGAAGTTGGAATCGACTGAAGCGAATACTG
>NW_028196716.1:202500-205000 GCF_037176805.1 Vigna unguiculata | reverse complement strand
AAATGAATACCATGAAATTCTTGGTGCACGAAAGTTTTGAGTTCGGAGGGTTTTGCACATGGCCAAGGTTGGCGGTGCACCGCGGCATAGCTAAATGGCTTGGTGGGGAGTTTTGTGAAAAAATGAAATTCGTGGTTTTTGAGATGTGAGGGTTGGAATGGCCTCCAAATGCCCCCAAATGAATACCATGAAATTCTTGGTGCACGAAAGTTTTGAGTTCGGAGGGTTTTGCACATGGCCAAGGTTGGCGGTGCACCACGGCATAGCTAGATGGCTTGGTGGGGAGATTTGTGAAAAAATGAAATTCGTGGTTTTTGAGATGTGAGGGTTGGAAAGGCCTCCAAATGCCCCCAAATGAGTACTGTAAAAGTGTTGGTGCACAAAAGTTTTGAATTGGATGCATTTTGCACTTGGCCAAGTTGGTCGGTGCACCGCGACTAGATAGGTTGGTGCCAAAATTTGTCAAATTTAAGACCTTGGCCAAACTGAATGAAATTTTGTGGGGAGGTTCCTGATATTGTTTAGTGGTGGACTGGAAAAAATGAGGTCGAAATTCGAAGTCTACATGTGCTTTTCTATTTTTCCCGATTTTACACATACCCGGTAAGTAAAAAAAATAAAAAAAATAGTTCCCCTTCGAGAAAAATTATGAAATTTGGTGAGCAAGGAGATACCATTATTCTACGAATTACTGCAAAAAATCGCATCAAAATTCGAAGTATAGCCCGAGATATGGACTTATGTCTGCTCAAAAAAAGTGTATCTACTTGTACAATTTTGCCTTTTGCATATTAACCTCTTATAGGGGGGGAGTGCTCCTTGAGCCGGCCAGCTCCACACTGGCAGGTTTTAAAGGGAGCTTGATGAGGCCTCCCCCCTCACGTGGTGCGTGCGTTAGCATGTTTATCATGGCACAACTAGCCTCTTCATAGTTGTTGAGCTTTATTAATACCAACACACGGTCGTCACTGATCGTTGGTTAGCTCGGCAGCTAGTCCCTCGGATATTGTGGAAAGTTATTTTCATGCCTAGCGATGCTTGACCCTGCGTCACTTGATGTTTCCATTTGCTTGCTTGCCCATGGTAGGTGGGGGGTGGACCGTCTTGTGGTGTGGTGTCTTGCGAACGTGAGGGTGTGTGAGTTGTAATCGAGATGCACTTGCTGGCTGGCTCCATGCCTTGCGTATCGAACGGTCAAGCATGCATCTCTTCCATTTTCACCCGTTGCCTTGGGTGATATTGGTTGATCAGTCCCTGTGTTGCCTACCCACTAGACGGTACTTCTGTGGTTGCTTCGAATTCTATCTTTCCATCACGAAGAGGTGTTGGAGGATCCTAATGTCACGCACGTGTTCCATCTAGTGAAACATCTCAGTGATGCACGTGTTGTGGCTAGTTCTTTTGGATGCGGTGCATTATATGAACTCGGGTTTACTTTAGCGACCCAGTCAACATAATTCGGTTGTGTCCCTTGATTGAGACGTTGTCCTTGAACTTGTTGTGAACAATATCGTTCTTCCACAACCCGTCGTCTTGAGTGCGATGGAAGGCAAATAAGATGTGCTTTGGCATGTCATGCACGTACTCGATTGCGGGAAGTGTGAGAAAGTGTTGTTGACAACCCGTGGGAAATGGAATGTGGCAAATCGTGATGAGCTCTTCGTGGATCTGCGAAGAAGACGACCTTTGGGCCTGTTGGAAACGAGGGAGGCGATGTTGAACTGCGAAGAAGATGGACTTTTGGGTTGTTTGAATCAATGGGAGGCCACGCGAGAACTCCGAATACTATGGACTCTTGGGTTGTTGGAAGCAACGGGAGGCCCCGCTAGAACTCCGAATACTACGGACTCTTGGGTTGTTGGAAGCAAGGGGAGGCCCCGCTAGAACTCCGAATACTATGGACTCTTGGGTTGTTGGAAGCAAGGGGAGGTCCCGCTAGAACTCCGAATACTACGGACTCTTGGGTTGTTGGAAGCAAGGGGAGGCCCCGCTAGAACTCCGAATACTATGGACTCTTGGGTTGTTGGAAGCAAGGGGAGGCCCCGCTAGAACTCCGAATACTATGGACTCTTGGGTTGTTGGCAACGACAACTTGGGGGGATGACACTGGAAAAGAGTGAACTAGGCCAAACTGCGAACAAGGCAACTTGGGGGGATGACACTGGAAAAGAGTGAACTAGGCCAAACTGCGAACAAGGCAACTTGGGGGGATGATGCTGGAAAAGAGTGAACTAGACCGAACTGCGAACAAGGCAACTTGGGGGGATGACGCTGGAAAAGAGTGAACTAGGCCGAACTGCGAACAAGACAACTTGGGGGGATGATGCTGGAAAAGAGTGAACTAGGCCGAACTGCGCCCAAGGCAACTTGGGGGGATGACGCTGGAAAAGAGTGAACTTGGCCAAACTGCGAGGAGGGCAACTTAGAGGAAAGTTGGAAACGAGGGAGACTTAGCCGAACTGCGAAGAAGGCAGGTTTTTGGGAAGTTGGAATCGACTGA
>NW_028196716.1:170000-172500 GCF_037176805.1 Vigna unguiculata | reverse complement strand
GGAATGGCCTCCAAATGTCCCCAAATGAATACCATGAAATTCTTGGTGCACGAAAGTTTTGAGTTCGGAGGGTTTTGCACATGGCCAAGTTGGTCGGTGCACCGCGGCATAGCTAGATGGCTTGTGTGGAGTTTTGTGAAAAAATGAAATTCGTGGTTTTTGAGATGTGAGGGTTGGAATGGCCTCCAAATGTCCCCAAATGAATACCATGAAATTCTTGGTGCACGAAAGTTTTGAGTTCGGAGGGTTTTGCACATGGCCAAGGTTGGCGGTGCACCGCGGCATAGCTAAATGGCTTGGTGGGGAGTTTTGTGAAAAAATGAAATTCGTGGTTTTTGAGATGTGAGGGTTGGAATGGCCTCCAAATGCCCCCAAATGAATACCATGAAATTCTTGGTGCACGAAAGTTTTGAGTTCGGAGGGTTTTGCACATGGCCAAGGTTGGCGGTGCACCACGGCATAGCTAGATGGCTTGGTGGGGAGATTTGTGAAAAAATGAAATTCGTGGTTTTTGAGATGTGAGGGTTGGAAAGGCCTCCAAATGCCCCCAAATGAGTACTGTAAAAGTGTTGGTGCACAAAAGTTTTGAATTGGATGCATTTTGCACTTGGCCAAGTTGGTCGGTGCACCGCGACTAGATAGGTTGGTGCCAAAATTTGTCAAATTTAAGACCTTGGCCAAACTGAATGAAATTTTGTGGGGAGGTTCCTGATATTGTTTAGTGGTGGACTGGAAAAAATGAGGTCGAAATTCGAAGTCTACATGTGCTTTTCTATTTTTCCCGATTTTACACATACCCGGTAAGTAAAAAAAATAAAAAAAATAGTTCCCCTTCGAGAAAAATTATGAAATTTGGTGAGCAAGGAGATACCATTATTCTACGAATTACTGCAAAAAATCGCATCAAAATTCGAAGTATAGCCCGAGATATGGACTTATGTCTGCTCAAAAAAAGTGTATCTACTTGTACAATTTTGCCTTTTGCATATTAACCTCTTATAGGGGGGGAGTGCTCCTTGAGCCGGCCAGCTCCACACTGGCAGGTTTTAAAGGGAGCTTGATGAGGCCTCCCCCCTCACGTGGTGCGTGCGTTAGCATGTTTATCATGGCACAACTAGCCTCTTCATAGTTGTTGAGCTTTATTAATACCAACACACGGTCGTCACTGATCGTTGGTTAGCTCGGCAGCTAGTCCCTCGGATATTGTGGAAAGTTATTTTCATGCCTAGCGATGCTTGACCCTGCGTCACTTGATGTTTCCATTTGCTTGCTTGCCCATGGTAGGTGGGGGGTGGACCGTCTTGTGGTGTGGTGTCTTGCGAACGTGAGGGTGTGTGAGTTGTAATCGAGATGCACTTGCTGGCTGGCTCCATGCCTTGCGTATCGAACGGTCAAGCATGCATCTCTTCCATTTTCACCCGTTGCCTTGGGTGATATTGGTTGATCAGTCCCTGTGTTGCCTACCCACTAGACGGTACTTCTGTGGTTGCTTCGAATTCTATCTTTCCATCACGAAGAGGTGTTGGAGGATCCTAATGTCACGCACGTGTTCCATCTAGTGAAACATCTCAGTGATGCACGTGTTGTGGCTAGTTCTTTTGGATGCGGTGCATTATATGAACTCGGGTTTACTTTAGCGACCCAGTCAACATAATTCGGTTGTGTCCCTTGATTGAGACGTTGTCCTTGAACTTGTTGTGAACAATATCGTTCTTCCACAACCCGTCGTCTTGAGTGCGATGGAAGGCAAATAAGATGTGCTTTGGCATGTCATGCACGTACTCGATTGCGGGAAGTGTGAGAAAGTGTTGTTGACAACCCGTGGGAAATGGAATGTGGCAAATCGTGATGAGCTCTTCGTGGATCTGCGAAGAAGACGACCTTTGGGCCTGTTGGAAACGAGGGAGGCGATGTTGAACTGCGAAGAAGATGGACTTTTGGGTTGTTTGAATCAATGGGAGGCCACGCGAGAACTCCGAATACTATGGACTCTTGGGTTGTTGGAAGCAACGGGAGGCCCCGCTAGAACTCCGAATACTACGGACTCTTGGGTTGTTGGAAGCAAGGGGAGGCCCCGCTAGAACTCCGAATACTATGGACTCTTGGGTTGTTGGAAGCAAGGGGAGGTCCCGCTAGAACTCCGAATACTACGGACTCTTGGGTTGTTGGAAGCAAGGGGAGGCCCCGCTAGAACTCCGAATACTATGGACTCTTGGGTTGTTGGAAGCAAGGGGAGGCCCCGCTAGAACTCCGAATACTATGGACTCTTGGGTTGTTGGCAACGACAACTTGGGGGGATGACACTGGAAAAGAGTGAACTAGGCCAAACTGCGAACAAGGCAACTTGGGGGGATGACACTGGAAAAGAGTGAACTAGGCCAAACTGCGAACAAGGCAACTTGGGGGGATGATGCTGGAAAAGAGTGAACTAGACCGAACTGCGAACAAGGCAACTTGGGGGGATGACGCTGGAAAAGAGTGAACTAGGCCGAACTGCGAA
>NW_028196716.1:137500-140000 GCF_037176805.1 Vigna unguiculata | reverse complement strand
ATGTGAGGGTTGGAATGGCCTCCAAATGTCCCCAAATGAATACCATGAAATTCTTGGTGCACGAAAGTTTTGAGTTCGGAGGGTTTTGCACATGGCCAAGTTGGTCGGTGCACCGCGGCATAGCTAGATGGCTTGTGTGGAGTTTTGTGAAAAAATGAAATTCGTGGTTTTTGAGATGTGAGGGTTGGAATGGCCTCCAAATGTCCCCAAATGAATACCATGAAATTCTTGGTGCACGAAAGTTTTGAGTTCGGAGGGTTTTGCACATGGCCAAGTTGGTCGGTGCACCGCGGCATAGCTAGATGGCTTGTGTGGAGTTTTGTGAAAAAATGAAATTCGTGGTTTTTGAGATGTGAGGGTTGGAATGGCCTCCAAATGTCCCCAAATGAATACCATGAAATTCTTGGTGCACGAAAGTTTTGAGTTCGGAGGGTTTTGCACATGGCCAAGGTTGGCGGTGCACCGCGGCATAGCTAAATGGCTTGGTGGGGAGTTTTGTGAAAAAATGAAATTCGTGGTTTTTGAGATGTGAGGGTTGGAATGGCCTCCAAATGCCCCCAAATGAATACCATGAAATTCTTGGTGCACGAAAGTTTTGAGTTCGGAGGGTTTTGCACATGGCCAAGGTTGGCGGTGCACCACGGCATAGCTAGATGGCTTGGTGGGGAGATTTGTGAAAAAATGAAATTCGTGGTTTTTGAGATGTGAGGGTTGGAAAGGCCTCCAAATGCCCCCAAATGAGTACTGTAAAAGCGTTGGTGCACAAAAGTTTTGAATTGGATGCATTTTGCACTTGGCCAAGTTGGTCGGTGCACCGCGACTAGATAGGTTGGTGCCAAAATTTGTCAAATTTAAGACCTTGGCCAAACTGAATGAAATTTTGTGGGGAGGTTCCTGATATTGTTTAGTGGTGGACTGGAAAAAATGAGGTCGAAATTCGAAGTCTACATGTGCTTTTCTATTTTTCCCGATTTTACACATACCCGGTAAGTAAAAAAAATAAAAAAAATAGTTCCCCTTCGAGAAAAATTATGAAATTTGGTGAGCAAGGAGATACCATTATTCTACGAATTACTGCAAAAAATCGCATCAAAATTCGAAGTATAGCCCGAGATATGGACTTATGTCTGCTCAAAAAAAGTGTATCTACTTGTACAATTTTGCCTTTTGCATATTAACCTCTTATAGGGGGGGAGTGCTCCTTGAGCCGGCCAGCTCCACACTGGCAGGTTTTAAAGGGAGCTTGATGAGGCCTCCCCCCTCACGTGGTGCGTGCGTTAGCATGTTTATCATGGCACAACTAGCCTCTTCATAGTTGTTGAGCTTTATTAATACCAACACACGGTCGTCACTGATCGTTGGTTAGCTCGGCAGCTAGTCCCTCGGATATTGTGGAAAGTTATTTTCATGCCTAGCGATGCTTGACCCTGCGTCACTTGATGTTTCCATTTGCTTGCTTGCCCATGGTAGGTGGGGGGTGGACCGTCTTGTGGTGTGGTGTCTTGCGAACGTGAGGGTGTGTGAGTTGTAATCGAGATGCACTTGCTGGCTGGCTCCATGCCTTGCGTATCGAACGGTCAAGCATGCATCTCTTCCATTTTCACCCGTTGCCTTGGGTGATATTGGTTGATCAGTCCCTGTGTTGCCTACCCACTAGACGGTACTTCTGTGGTTGCTTCGAATTCTATCTTTCCATCACGAAGAGGTGTTGGAGGATCCTAATGTCACGCACGTGTTCCATCTAGTGAAACATCTCAGTGATGCACGTGTTGTGGCTAGTTCTTTTGGATGCGGTGCATTATATGAACTCGGGTTTACTTTAGCGACCCAGTCAACATAATTCGGTTGTGTCCCTTGATTGAGACGTTGTCCTTGAACTTGTTGTGAACAATATCGTTCTTCCACAACCCGTCGTCTTGAGTGCGATGGAAGGCAAATAAGATGTGCTTTGGCATGTCATGCACGTACTCGATTGCGGGAAGTGTGAGAAAGTGTTGTTGACAACCCGTGGGAAATGGAATGTGGCAAATCGTGATGAGCTCTTCGTGGATCTGCGAAGAAGACGACCTTTGGGCCTGTTGGAAACGAGGGAGGCGATGTTGAACTGCGAAGAAGATGGACTTTTGGGTTGTTTGAATCAATGGGAGGCCACGCGAGAACTCCGAATACTATGGACTCTTGGGTTGTTGGAAGCAACGGGAGGCCCCGCTAGAACTCCGAATACTACGGACTCTTGGGTTGTTGGAAGCAAGGGGAGGCCCCGCTAGAACTCCGAATACTATGGACTCTTGGGTTGTTGGAAGCAAGGGGAGGTCCCGCTAGAACTCCGAATACTACGGACTCTTGGGTTGTTGGAAGCAAGGGGAGGCCCCGCTAGAACTCCGAATACTATGGACTCTTGGGTTGTTGGAAGCAAGGGGAGGCCCCGCTAGAACTCCGAATACTATGGACTCTTGGGTTGTTGGCAACGACAACTTGGGGGGATGACACTGGAAAAGAG
>NW_028196716.1:125000-127500 GCF_037176805.1 Vigna unguiculata | reverse complement strand
GTGCACCGCGGCATAGCTAGATGGCTTGTGTGGAGTTTTGTGAAAAAATGAAATTCGTGGTTTTTGAGATGTGAGGGTTGGAATGGCCTCCAAATGTCCCCAAATGAATACCATGAAATTCTTGGTGCACGAAAGTTTTGAGTTCGGAGGGTTTTGCACATGGCCAAGTTGGTCGGTGCACCGCGGCATAGCTAGATGGCTTGTGTGGAGTTTTGTGAAAAAATGAAATTCGTGGTTTTTGAGATGTGAGGGTTGGAATGGCCTCCAAATGTCCCCAAATGAATACCATGAAATTCTTGGTGCACGAAAGTTTTGAGTTCGGAGGGTTTTGCACATGGCCAAGGTTGGCGGTGCACCGCGGCATAGCTAAATGGCTTGGTGGGGAGTTTTGTGAAAAAATGAAATTCGTGGTTTTTGAGATGTGAGGGTTGGAATGGCCTCCAAATGCCCCCAAATGAATACCATGAAATTCTTGGTGCACGAAAGTTTTGAGTTCGGAGGGTTTTGCACATGGCCAAGGTTGGCGGTGCACCACGGCATAGCTAGATGGCTTGGTGGGGAGATTTGTGAAAAAATGAAATTCGTGGTTTTTGAGATGTGAGGGTTGGAAAGGCCTCCAAATGCCCCCAAATGAGTACTGTAAAAGTGTTGGTGCACAAAAGTTTTGAATTGGATGCATTTTGCACTTGGCCAAGTTGGTCGGTGCACCGCGACTAGATAGGTTGGTGCCAAAATTTGTCAAATTTAAGACCTTGGCCAAACTGAATGAAATTTTGTGGGGAGGTTCCTGATATTGTTTAGTGGTGGACTGGAAAAAATGAGGTCGAAATTCGAAGTCTACATGTGCTTTTCTATTTTTCCCGATTTTACACATACCCGGTAAGTAAAAAAAATAAAAAAAATAGTTCCCCTTCGAGAAAAATTATGAAATTTGGTGAGCAAGGAGATACCATTATTCTACGAATTACTGCAAAAAATCGCATCAAAATTCGAAGTATAGCCCGAGATATGGACTTATGTCTGCTCAAAAAAAGTGTATCTACTTGTACAATTTTGCCTTTTGCATATTAACCTCTTATAGGGGGGGAGTGCTCCTTGAGCCGGCCAGCTCCACACTGGCAGGTTTTAAAGGGAGCTTGATGAGGCCTCCCCCCTCACGTGGTGCGTGCGTTAGCATGTTTATCATGGCACAACTAGCCTCTTCATAGTTGTTGAGCTTTATTAATACCAACACACGGTCGTCACTGATCGTTGGTTAGCTCGGCAGCTAGTCCCTCGGATATTGTGGAAAGTTATTTTCATGCCTAGCGATGCTTGACCCTGCGTCACTTGATGTTTCCATTTGCTTGCTTGCCCATGGTAGGTGGGGGGTGGACCGTCTTGTGGTGTGGTGTCTTGCGAACGTGAGGGTGTGTGAGTTGTAATCGAGATGCACTTGCTGGCTGGCTCCATGCCTTGCGTATCGAACGGTCAAGCATGCATCTCTTCCATTTTCACCCGTTGCCTTGGGTGATATTGGTTGATCAGTCCCTGTGTTGCCTACCCACTAGACGGTACTTCTGTGGTTGCTTCGAATTCTATCTTTCCATCACGAAGAGGTGTTGGAGGATCCTAATGTCACGCACGTGTTCCATCTAGTGAAACATCTCAGTGATGCACGTGTTGTGGCTAGTTCTTTTGGATGCGGTGCATTATATGAACTCGGGTTTACTTTAGCGACCCAGTCAACATAATTCGGTTGTGTCCCTTGATTGAGACGTTGTCCTTGAACTTGTTGTGAACAATATCGTTCTTCCACAACCCGTCGTCTTGAGTGCGATGGAAGGCAAATAAGATGTGCTTTGGCATGTCATGCACGTACTCGATTGCGGGAAGTGTGAGAAAGTGTTGTTGACAACCCGTGGGAAATGGAATGTGGCAAATCGTGATGAGCTCTTCGTGGATCTGCGAAGAAGACGACCTTTGGGCCTGTTGGAAACGAGGGAGGCGATGTTGAACTGCGAAGAAGATGGACTTTTGGGTTGTTTGAATCAATGGGAGGCCACGCGAGAACTCCGAATACTATGGACTCTTGGGTTGTTGGAAGCAACGGGAGGCCCCGCTAGAACTCCGAATACTACGGACTCTTGGGTTGTTGGAAGCAAGGGGAGGCCCCGCTAGAACTCCGAATACTATGGACTCTTGGGTTGTTGGAAGCAAGGGGAGGTCCCGCTAGAACTCCGAATACTACGGACTCTTGGGTTGTTGGAAGCAAGGGGAGGCCCCGCTAGAACTCCGAATACTATGGACTCTTGGGTTGTTGGAAGCAAGGGGAGGCCCCGCTAGAACTCCGAATACTATGGACTCTTGGGTTGTTGGCAACGACAACTTGGGGGGATGACACTGGAAAAGAGTGAACTAGGCCAAACTGCGAACAAGGCAACTTGGGGGGATGACACTGGAAAAGAGTGAACTAGGCCAAACTGCGAACAAGGCAACTTGGGGGGATGATGCTGGAAAA
>NW_028196716.1:92500-95000 GCF_037176805.1 Vigna unguiculata | reverse complement strand
TTGGTCGGTGCACCGCGGCATAGCTAGATGGCTTGTGTGGAGTTTTGTGAAAAAATGAAATTCGTGGTTTTTGAGATGTGAGGGTTGGAATGGCCTCCAAATGTCCCCAAATGAATACCATGAAATTCTTGGTGCACGAAAGTTTTGAGTTCGGAGGGTTTTGCACATGGCCAAGTTGGTCGGTGCACCGCGGCATAGCTAGATGGCTTGTGTGGAGTTTTGTGAAAAAATGAAATTCGTGGTTTTTGAGATGTGAGGGTTGGAATGGCCTCCAAATGTCCCCAAATGAATACCATGAAATTCTTGGTGCACGAAAGTTTTGAGTTCGGAGGGTTTTGCACATGGCCAAGGTTGGCGGTGCACCGCGGCATAGCTAAATGGCTTGGTGGGGAGTTTTGTGAAAAAATGAAATTCGTGGTTTTTGAGATGTGAGGGTTGGAATGGCCTCCAAATGCCCCCAAATGAATACCATGAAATTCTTGGTGCACGAAAGTTTTGAGTTCGGAGGGTTTTGCACATGGCCAAGGTTGGCGGTGCACCACGGCATAGCTAGATGGCTTGGTGGGGAGATTTGTGAAAAAATGAAATTCGTGGTTTTTGAGATGTGAGGGTTGGAAAGGCCTCCAAATGCCCCCAAATGAGTACTGTAAAAGTGTTGGTGCACAAAAGTTTTGAATTGGATGCATTTTGCACTTGGCCAAGTTGGTCGGTGCACCGCGACTAGATAGGTTGGTGCCAAAATTTGTCAAATTTAAGACCTTGGCCAAACTGAATGAAATTTTGTGGGGAGGTTCCTGATATTGTTTAGTGGTGGACTGGAAAAAATGAGGTCGAAATTCGAAGTCTACATGTGCTTTTCTATTTTTCCCGATTTTACACATACCCGGTAAGTAAAAAAAATAAAAAAAATAGTTCCCCTTCGAGAAAAATTATGAAATTTGGTGATCAAGGAGATACCATTATTCTACGAATTACTGCAAAAAATCGCATCAAAATTCGAAGTATAGCCCGAGATATGGACTTATGTCTGCTCAAAAAAAGTGTATCTACTTGTACAATTTTGCCTTTTGCATATTAACCTCTTATAGGGGGGGAGTGCTCCTTGAGCCGGCCAGCTCCACACTGGCAGGTTTTAAAGGGAGCTTGATGAGGCCTCCCCCCTCACGTGGTGCGTGCGTTAGCATGTTTATCATGGCACAACTAGCCTCTTCATAATTGTTGAGCTTTATTAATACCAACACACGGTCGTCACTGATCGTTGGTTAGCTCGGCAGCTAGTCCCTCGGATATTGTGGAAAGTTATTTTCATGCCTAGCGATGCTTGACCCTGCGTCACTTGATGTTTCCATTTGCTTGCTTGCCCATGGTAGGTGGGGGGTGGACCGTCTTGTGGTGTGGTGTCTTGCGAACGTGAGGGTGTGTGAGTTGTAATCGAGATGCACTTGCTGGCTGGCTCCATGCCTTGCGTATCGAACGGTCAAGCATGCATCTCTTCCATTTTCACCCGTTGCCTTGGGTGATATTGGTTGATCAGTCCCTGTGTTGCCTACCCACTAGACGGTACTTCTGTGGTTGCTTCGAATTCTATCTTTCCATCACGAAGAGGTGTTGGAGGATCCTAATGTCACGCACGTGTTCCATCTAGTGAAACATCTCAGTGATGCACGTGTTGTGGCTAGTTCTTTTGGATGCGGTGCATTATATGAACTCGGGTTTACTTTAGCGACCCAGTCAACATAATTCGGTTGTGTCCCTTGATTGAGACGTTGTCCTTGAACTTGTTGTGAACAATATCGTTCTTCCACAACCCGTCGTCTTGAGTGCGATGGAAGGCAAATAAGATGTGCTTTGGCATGTCATGCACGTACTCGATTGCGGGAAGTGTGAGAAAGTGTTGTTGACAACCCGTGGGAAATGGAATGTGGCAAATCGTGATGAGCTCTTCGTGGATCTGCGAAGAAGACGACCTTTGGGCCTGTTGGAAACGAGGGAGGCGATGTTGAACTGCGAAGAAGATGGACTTTTGGGTTGTTTGAATCAATGGGAGGCCACGCGAGAACTCCGAATACTATGGACTCTTGGGTTGTTGGAAGCAACGGGAGGCCCCGCTAGAACTCCGAATACTACGGACTCTTGGGTTGTTGGAAGCAAGGGGAGGCCCCGCTAGAACTCCGAATACTATGGACTCTTGGGTTGTTGGAAGCAAGGGGAGGTCCCGCTAGAACTCCGAATACTACGGACTCTTGGGTTGTTGGAAGCAAGGGGAGGCCCCGCTAGAACTCCGAATACTATGGACTCTTGGGTTGTTGGAAGCAAGGGGAGGCCCCGCTAGAACTCCGAATACTATGGACTCTTGGGTTGTTGGCAACGACAACTTGGGGGGATGACACTGGAAAAGAGTGAACTAGGCCAAACTGCGAACAAGGCAACTTGGGGGGATGACACTGGAAAAGAGTGAACTAGGCCAAACTGCGAACAAGGCAACTTGGGGGGATGATGC
>NW_028196716.1:65000-67500 GCF_037176805.1 Vigna unguiculata | reverse complement strand
CCCAAATGAATACCATGAAATTCTTGGTGCACGAAAGTTTTGAGTTTGGAGGGTTTTGCACATGGCCAAGTTGGTCGGTGCACCGCGGCATAGCTAGATGGCTTGTGTGGAGTTTTGTGAAAAAATGAAATTCGTGGTTTTTGAGATGTGAGGGTTGGAATGGCCTCCAAATGTCCCCAAATGAATACCATGAAATTCTTGGTGCACGAAAGTTTTGAGTTCGGAGGGTTTTGCACATGGCCAAGTTGGTCGGTGCACCGCGGCATAGCTAGATGGCTTGTGTGGAGTTTTGTGAAAAAATGAAATTCGTGGTTTTTGAGATGTGAGGGTTGGAATGGCCTCCAAATGTCCCCAAATGAATACCATGAAATTCTTGGTGCACGAAAGTTTTGAGTTCGGAGGGTTTTGCACATGGCCAAGGTTGGCGGTGCACCGCGGCATAGCTAAATGGCTTGGTGGGGAGTTTTGTGAAAAAATGAAATTCGTGGTTTTTGAGATGTGAGGGTTGGAATGGCCTCCAAATGCCCCCAAATGAATACCATGAAATTCTTGGTGCACGAAAGTTTTGAGTTCGGAGGGTTTTGCACATGGCCAAGGTTGGCGGTGCACCACGGCATAGCTAGATGGCTTGGTGGGGAGATTTGTGAAAAAATGAAATTCGTGGTTTTTGAGATGTGAGGGTTGGAAAGGCCTCCAAATGCCCCCAAATGAGTACTGTAAAAGCGTTGGTGCACAAAAGTTTTGAATTGGATGCATTTTGCACTTGGCCAAGTTGGTCGGTGCACCGCGACTAGATAGGTTGGTGCCAAAATTTGTCAAATTTAAGACCTTGGCCAAACTGAATGAAATTTTGTGGGGAGGTTCCTGATATTGTTTAGTGGTGGACTGGAAAAAATGAGGTCGAAATTCGAAGTCTACATGTGCTTTTCTATTTTTCCCGATTTTACACATACCCGGTAAGTAAAAAAAATAAAAAAAATAGTTCCCCTTCGAGAAAAATTATGAAATTTGGTGAGCAAGGAGATACCATTATTCTACGAATTACTGCAAAAAATCGCATCAAAATTCGAAGTATAGCCCGAGATATGGACTTATGTCTGCTCAAAAAAAGTGTATCTACTTGTACAATTTTGCCTTTTGCATATTAACCTCTTATAGGGGGGGAGTGCTCCTTGAGCCGGCCAGCTCCACACTGGCAGGTTTTAAAGGGAGCTTGATGAGGCCTCCCCCCTCACGTGGTGCGTGCGTTAGCATGTTTATCATGGCACAACTAGCCTCTTCATAGTTGTTGAGCTTTATTAATACCAACACACGGTCGTCACTGATCGTTGGTTAGCTCGGCAGCTAGTCCCTCGGATATTGTGGAAAGTTATTTTCATGCCTAGCGATGCTTGACCCTGCGTCACTTGATGTTTCCATTTGCTTGCTTGCCCATGGTAGGTGGGGGGTGGACCGTCTTGTGGTGTGGTGTCTTGCGAACGTGAGGGTGTGTGAGTTGTAATCGAGATGCACTTGCTGGCTGGCTCCATGCCTTGCGTATCGAACGGTCAAGCATGCATCTCTTCCATTTTCACCCGTTGCCTTGGGTGATATTGGTTGATCAGTCCCTGTGTTGCCTACCCACTAGACGGTACTTCTGTGGTTGCTTCGAATTCTATCTTTCCATCACGAAGAGGTGTTGGAGGATCCTAATGTCACGCACGTGTTCCATCTAGTGAAACATCTCAGTGATGCACGTGTTGTGGCTAGTTCTTTTGGATGCGGTGCATTATATGAACTCGGGTTTACTTTAGCGACCCAGTCAACATAATTCGGTTGTGTCCCTTGATTGAGACGTTGTCCTTGAACTTGTTGTGAACAATATCGTTCTTCCACAACCCGTCGTCTTGAGTGCGATGGAAGGCAAATAAGATGTGCTTTGGCATGTCATGCACGTACTCGATTGCGGGAAGTGTGAGAAAGTGTTGTTGACAACCCGTGGGAAATGGAATGTGGCAAATCGTGATGAGCTCTTCGTGGATCTGCGAAGAAGACGACCTTTGGGCCTGTTGGAAACGAGGGAGGCGATGTTGAACTGCGAAGAAGATGGACTTTTGGGTTGTTTGAATCAATGGGAGGCCACGCGAGAACTCCGAATACTATGGACTCTTGGGTTGTTGGAAGCAACGGGAGGCCCCGCTAGAACTCCGAATACTACGGACTCTTGGGTTGTTGGAAGCAAGGGGAGGCCCCGCTAGAACTCCGAATACTATGGACTCTTGGGTTGTTGGAAGCAAGGGGAGGTCCCGCTAGAACTCCGAATACTACGGACTCTTGGGTTGTTGGAAGCAAGGGGAGGCCCCGCTAGAACTCCGAATACTATGGACTCTTGGGTTGTTGGAAGCAAGGGGAGGCCCCGCTAGAACTCCGAATACTATGGACTCTTGGGTTGTTGGCAACGACAACTTGGGGGGATGACACTGGAAAAGAGTGAACTAGGCCAAACTGCGAACAAGGCAAC
>NW_028196716.1:30000-32500 GCF_037176805.1 Vigna unguiculata | reverse complement strand
CTAAATGGCTTGGTGGGGAGTTTTGTGAAAAAATGAAATTCGTGGTTTTTGAGATGTGAGGGTTGGAATGGCCTCCAAATGCCCCCAAATGAATATCATGAAATTCTTGGTGCACGAAAGTTTTGAGTTCGGAGGGTTTTGCACATGGCCAAGTTGGTCGGTGCACCGCGGCATAGCTAGATGGCTTGTGTGGAGTTTTGTGAAAAAATGAAATTCGTGGTTTTTGAGGTGTGAGGGTTGGAATGGCCTCCAAATGCCCCCAAATGAATACCATGAAATTCTTGGTGCACGAAAGTTTTGAGTTCGGAGGGTTTTGCACATGGCCAAGTTGGTCGGTGCACCGCGGCATAGCTAGAAGGCTTGGTGGGAGTTTTGTGAAAAAATGAAATTCGTGGTTTTTGAGGTGTGAGGGTTGGAATGGCCTCCAAATGTCCCCAAATGAATACCATGAAATTCTTGGTGCACGAAAGTTTTGAGTTCGGAGGGTTTTGCACATGGCCAAGTTGGTCGGTGCACCGCGGCATAGCTAGATGGCTTGTGTGGAGTTTTGTGAAAAAATGAAATTCGTGGTTTTTGAGGTGTGAGGGTTGGAATGGCCTCCAAATGTCCCCAAATGAATACCATGAAATTCTTGGTGCACGAAAGTTTTGAGTTCGGAGGGTTTTGCACATGGCCAAGTTGGTCGGTGCACCGCGGCATAGCTAGATGGCTTGTGTGGAGTTTTGTGAAAAAATGAAATTCGTGGTTTTTGAGATGTGAGGGTTGGAATGGCCTCCAAATGTCCCCAAATGAATACCATGAAATTCTTGGTGCACGAAAGTTTTGAGTTCGGAGGGTTTTGCACATGGCCAAGTTGGTCGGTGCACCGCGGCATAGCTAGATGGCTTGTGTGGAGTTTTGTGAAAAAATGAAATTCGTGGTTTTTGAGATGTGAGGGTTGGAATGGCCTCCAAATGTCCCCAAATGAATACCATGAAATTCTTGGTGCACGAAAGTTTTGAGTTCGGAGGGTTTTGCACATGGCCAAGTTGGTCGGTGCACCGCGGCATAGCTAGATGGCTTGTGTGGAGTTTTGTGAAAAAATGAAATTCGTGGTTTTTGAGATGTGAGGGTTGGAATGGCCTCCAAATGTCCCCAAATGAATACCATGAAATTCTTGGTGCACGAAAGTTTTGAGTTCGGAGGGTTTTGCACATGGCCAAGGTTGGCGGTGCACCGCGGCATAGCTAAATGGCTTGGTGGGGAGTTTTGTGAAAAAATGAAATTCGTGGTTTTTGAGATGTGAGGGTTGGAATGGCCTCCAAATGCCCCCAAATGAATACCATGAAATTCTTGGTGCACGAAAGTTTTGAGTTCGGAGGGTTTTGCACATGGCCAAGGTTGGCGGTGCACCACGGCATAGCTAGATGGCTTGGTGGGGAGATTTGTGAAAAAATGAAATTCGTGGTTTTTGAGATGTGAGGGTTGGAAAGGCCTCCAAATGCCCCCAAATGAGTACTGTAAAAGCGTTGGTGCACAAAAGTTTTGAATTGGATGCATTTTGCACTTGGCCAAGTTGGTCGGTGCACCGCGACTAGATAGGTTGGTGCCAAAATTTGTCAAATTTAAGACCTTGGCCAAACTGAATGAAATTTTGTGGGGAGGTTCCTGATATTGTTTAGTGGTGGACTGGAAAAAATGAGGTCGAAATTCGAAGTCTACATGTGCTTTTCTATTTTTCCCGATTTTACACATACCCGGTAAGTAAAAAAAATAAAAAAAATAGTTCCCCTTCGAGAAAAATTATGAAATTTGGTGAGCAAGGAGATACCATTATTCTACGAATTACTGCAAAAAATCGCATCAAAATTCGAAGTATAGCCCGAGATATGGACTTATGTCTGCTCAAAAAAAGTGTATCTACTTGTACAATTTTGCCTTTTGCATATTAACCTCTTATAGGGGGGGAGTGCTCCTTGAGCCGGCCAGCTCCACACTGGCAGGTTTTAAAGGGAGCTTGATGAGGCCTCCCCCCTCACGTGGTGCGTGCGTTAGCATGTTTATCATGGCACAACTAGCCTCTTCATAGTTGTTGAGCTTTATTAATACCAACACACGGTCGTCACTGATCGTTGGTTAGCTCGGCAGCTAGTCCCTCGGATATTGTGGAAAGTTATTTTCATGCCTAGCGATGCTTGACCCTGCGTCACTTGATGTTTCCATTTGCTTGCTTGCCCATGGTAGGTGGGGGGTGGACCGTCTTGTGGTGTGGTGTCTTGCGAACGTGAGGGTGTGTGAGTTGTAATCGAGATGCACTTGCTGGCTGGCTCCATGCCTTGCGTATCGAACGGTCAAGCATGCATCTCTTCCATTTTCACCCGTTGCCTTGGGTGATATTGGTTGATCAGTCCCTGTGTTGCCTACCCACTAGACGGTACTTCTGTGGTTGCTTCGAATTCTATCTTTCCATCACGAAGAGGTGTTGGAGGATCCTAATGTCACGCACGTGTTCCATCTAGTG
>NW_028196716.1:7500-10000 GCF_037176805.1 Vigna unguiculata | reverse complement strand
GTTTGGAGGGTTTTGCACATGGCCAAGTTGGTCGGTGCACCGCGGCATAGCTAGATGGCTTGTGTGGAGTTTTGTGAAAAAATGAAATTCGTGGTTTTTGAGATGTGAGGGTTGGAATGGCCTCCAAATGTCCCCAAATGAATACCATGAAATTCTTGGTGCACGAAAGTTTTGAGTTCGGAGGGTTTTGCACATGGCCAAGTTGGTCGGTGCACCGCGGCATAGCTAGATGGCTTGTGTGGAGTTTTGTGAAAAAATGAAATTCGTGGTTTTTGAGATGTGAGGGTTGGAATGGCCTCCAAATGTCCCCAAATGAATACCATGAAATTCTTGGTGCACGAAAGTTTTGAGTTCGGAGGGTTTTGCACATGGCCAAGGTTGGCGGTGCACCGCGGCATAGCTAAATGGCTTGGTGGGGAGTTTTGTGAAAAAATGAAATTCGTGGTTTTTGAGATGTGAGGGTTGGAATGGCCTCCAAATGCCCCCAAATGAATACCATGAAATTCTTGGTGCACGAAAGTTTTGAGTTCGGAGGGTTTTGCACATGGCCAAGGTTGGCGGTGCACCACGGCATAGCTAGATGGCTTGGTGGGGAGATTTGTGAAAAAATGAAATTCGTGGTTTTTGAGATGTGAGGGTTGGAAAGGCCTCCAAATGCCCCCAAATGAGTACTGTAAAAGCGTTGGTGCACAAAAGTTTTGAATTGGATGCATTTTGCACTTGGCCAAGTTGGTCGGTGCACCGCGACTAGATAGGTTGGTGCCAAAATTTGTCAAATTTAAGACCTTGGCCAAACTGAATGAAATTTTGTGGGGAGGTTCCTGATATTGTTTAGTGGTGGACTGGAAAAAATGAGGTCGAAATTCGAAGTCTACATGTGCTTTTCTATTTTTCCCGATTTTACACATACCCGGTAAGTAAAAAAAATAAAAAAAATAGTTCCCCTTCGAGAAAAATTATGAAATTTGGTGAGCAAGGAGATACCATTATTCTACGAATTACTGCAAAAAATCGCATCAAAATTCGAAGTATAGCCCGAGATATGGACTTATGTCTGCTCAAAAAAAGTGTATCTACTTGTACAATTTTGCCTTTTGCATATTAACCTCTTATAGGGGGGGAGTGCTCCTTGAGCCGGCCAGCTCCACACTGGCAGGTTTTAAAGGGAGCTTGATGAGGCCTCCCCCCTCACGTGGTGCGTGCGTTAGCATGTTTATCATGGCACAACTAGCCTCTTCATAGTTGTTGAGCTTTATTAATACCAACACACGGTCGTCACTGATCGTTGGTTAGCTCGGCAGCTAGTCCCTCGGATATTGTGGAAAGTTATTTTCATGCCTAGCGATGCTTGACCCTGCGTCACTTGATGTTTCCATTTGCTTGCTTGCCCATGGTAGGTGGGGGGTGGACCGTCTTGTGGTGTGGTGTCTTGCGAACGTGAGGGTGTGTGAGTTGTAATCGAGATGCACTTGCTGGCTGGCTCCATGCCTTGCGTATCGAACGGTCAAGCATGCATCTCTTCCATTTTCACCCGTTGCCTTGGGTGATATTGGTTGATCAGTCCCTGTGTTGCCTACCCACTAGACGGTACTTCTGTGGTTGCTTCGAATTCTATCTTTCCATCACGAAGAGGTGTTGGAGGATCCTAATGTCACGCACGTGTTCCATCTAGTGAAACATCTCAGTGATGCACGTGTTGTGGCTAGTTCTTTTGGATGCGGTGCATTATATGAACTCGGGTTTACTTTAGCGACCCAGTCAACATAATTCGGTTGTGTCCCTTGATTGAGACGTTGTCCTTGAACTTGTTGTGAACAATATCGTTCTTCCACAACCCGTCGTCTTGAGTGCGATGGAAGGCAAATAAGATGTGCTTTGGCATGTCATGCACGTACTCGATTGCGGGAAGTGTGAGAAAGTGTTGTTGACAACCCGTGGGAAATGGAATGTGGCAAATCGTGATGAGCTCTTCGTGGATCTGCGAAGAAGACGACCTTTGGGCCTGTTGGAAACGAGGGAGGCGATGTTGAACTGCGAAGAAGATGGACTTTTGGGTTGTTTGAATCAATGGGAGGCCACGCGAGAACTCCGAATACTATGGACTCTTGGGTTGTTGGAAGCAACGGGAGGCCCCGCTAGAACTCCGAATACTACGGACTCTTGGGTTGTTGGAAGCAAGGGGAGGCCCCGCTAGAACTCCGAATACTATGGACTCTTGGGTTGTTGGAAGCAAGGGGAGGTCCCGCTAGAACTCCGAATACTACGGACTCTTGGGTTGTTGGAAGCAAGGGGAGGCCCCGCTAGAACTCCGAATACTATGGACTCTTGGGTTGTTGGAAGCAAGGGGAGGCCCCGCTAGAACTCCGAATACTATGGACTCTTGGGTTGTTGGCAACGACAACTTGGGGGGATGACACTGGAAAAGAGTGAACTAGGCCAAACTGCGAACAAGGCAACTTGGGGGGATGACACTGGAAAAGAGTGAACTAGGCCAAACTGC
>NW_028196715.1:60000-62500 GCF_037176805.1 Vigna unguiculata | reverse complement strand
TGCACGAAAGTTTTGAGTTCGGAGGGTTTTGCACATGGCCAAGTTGGTCGGTGCACCGCGGCATAGCTAGATGGCTTGTGTGGAGTTTTGTGAAAAAATGAAATTCGTGGTTTTTGAGATGTGAGGGTTGGAATGGCCTCCAAATGTCCCCAAATGAATACCATGAAATTCTTGGTGCACGAAAGTTTTGAGTTCGGAGGGTTTTGCACATGGCCAAGTTGGTCGGTGCACCGCGGCATAGCTAGATGGCTTGTGTGGAGTTTTGTGAAAAAATGAAATTCGTGGTTTTTGAGATGTGAGGGTTGGAATGGCCTCCAAATGTCCCCAAATGAATACCATGAAATTCTTGGTGCACGAAAGTTTTGAGTTCGGAGGGTTTTGCACATGGCCAAGTTGGTCGGTGCACCGCGGCATAGCTAGATGGCTTGTGTGGAGTTTTGTGAAAAAATGAAATTCGTGGTTTTTGAGATGTGAGGGTTGGAATGGCCTCCAAATGTCCCCAAATGAATACCATGAAATTCTTGGTGCACGAAAGTTTTGAGTTCGGAGGGTTTTGCACATGGCCAAGGTTGGCGGTGCACCGCGGCATAGCTAAATGGCTTGGTGGGGAGTTTTGTGAAAAAATGAAATTCGTGGTTTTTGAGATGTGAGGGTTGGAATGGCCTCCAAATGCCCCCAAATGAATACCATGAAATTCTTGGTGCACGAAAGTTTTGAGTTCGGAGGGTTTTGCACATGGCCAAGGTTGGCGGTGCACCACGGCATAGCTAGATGGCTTGGTGGGGAGATTTGTGAAAAAATGAAATTCGTGGTTTTTGAGATGTGAGGGTTGGAAAGGCCTCCAAATGCCCCCAAATGAGTACTGTAAAAGTGTTGGTGCACAAAAGTTTTGAATTGGATGCATTTTGCACTTGGCCAAGTTGGTCGGTGCACCGCGACTAGATAGGTTGGTGCCAAAATTTGTCAAATTTAAGACCTTGGCCAAACTGAATGAAATTTTGTGGGGAGGTTCCTGATATTGTTTAGTGGTGGACTGGAAAAAATGAGGTCGAAATTCGAAGTCTACATGTGCTTTTCTATTTTTCCCGATTTTACACATACCCGGTAAGTAAAAAAAATAAAAAAAATAGTTCCCCTTCGAGAAAAATTATGAAATTTGGTGAGCAAGGAGATACCATTATTCTACGAATTACTGCAAAAAATCGCATCAAAATTCGAAGTATAGCCCGAGATATGGACTTATGTCTGCTCAAAAAAAGTGTATCTACTTGTACAATTTTGCCTTTTGCATATTAACCTCTTATAGGGGGGGAGTGCTCCTTGAGCCGGCCAGCTCCACACTGGCAGGTTTTAAAGGGAGCTTGATGAGGCCTCCCCCCTCACGTGGTGCGTGCGTTAGCATGTTTATCATGGCACAACTAGCCTCTTCATAGTTGTTGAGCTTTATTAATACCAACACACGGTCGTCACTGATCGTTGGTTAGCTCGGCAGCTAGTCCCTCGGATATTGTGGAAAGTTATTTTCATGCCTAGCGATGCTTGACCCTGCGTCACTTGATGTTTCCATTTGCTTGCTTGCCCATGGTAGGTGGGGGGTGGACCGTCTTGTGGTGTGGTGTCTTGCGAACGTGAGGGTGTGTGAGTTGTAATCGAGATGCACTTGCTGGCTGGCTCCATGCCTTGCGTATCGAACGGTCAAGCATGCATCTCTTCCATTTTCACCCGTTGCCTTGGGTGATATTGGTTGATCAGTCCCTGTGTTGCCTACCCACTAGACGGTACTTCTGTGGTTGCTTCGAATTCTATCTTTCCATCACGAAGAGGTGTTGGAGGATCCTAATGTCACGCACGTGTTCCATCTAGTGAAACATCTCAGTGATGCACGTGTTGTGGCTAGTTCTTTTGGATGCGGTGCATTATATGAACTCGGGTTTACTTTAGCGACCCAGTCAACATAATTCGGTTGTGTCCCTTGATTGAGACGTTGTCCTTGAACTTGTTGTGAACAATATCGTTCTTCCACAACCCGTCGTCTTGAGTGCGATGGAAGGCAAATAAGATGTGCTTTGGCATGTCATGCACGTACTCGATTGCGGGAAGTGTGAGAAAGTGTTGTTGACAACCCGTGGGAAATGGAATGTGGCAAATCGTGATGAGCTCTTCGTGGATCTGCGAAGAAGACGACCTTTGGGCCTGTTGGAAACGAGGGAGGCGATGTTGAACTGCGAAGAAGATGGACTTTTGGGTTGTTTGAATCAATGGGAGGCCACGCGAGAACTCCGAATACTATGGACTCTTGGGTTGTTGGAAGCAACGGGAGGCCCCGCTAGAACTCCGAATACTACGGACTCTTGGGTTGTTGGAAGCAAGGGGAGGCCCCGCTAGAACTCCGAATACTATGGACTCTTGGGTTGTTGGAAGCAAGGGGAGGTCCCGCTAGAACTCCGAATACTACGGACTCTTGGGTTGTTGGAAGCAAGGGGAGGCCCCGCTAGAACTC
>NW_028196715.1:35000-40000 GCF_037176805.1 Vigna unguiculata | reverse complement strand
GGGTTGGAAAGGCCTCCAAATGCCCCCAAATGAGTACTGTAAAAGTGTTGGTGCACAAAAGTTTTGAATTGGATGCATTTTGCACTTGGCCAAGTTGGTCGGTGCACCGCGACTAGATAGGTTGGTGCCAAAATTTGTCAAATTTAAGACCTTGGCCAAACTGAATGAAATTTTGTGGGGAGGTTCCTGATATTGTTTAGTGGTGGACTGGAAAAAATGAGGTCGAAATTCGAAGTCTACATGTGCTTTTCTATTTTTCCCGATTTTACACATACCCGGTAAGTAAAAAAAATAAAAAAAATAGTTCCCCTTCGAGAAAAATTATGAAATTTGGTGAGCAAGGAGATACCATTATTCTACGAATTACTGCAAAAAATCGCATCAAAATTCGAAGTATAGCCCGAGATATGGACTTATGTCTGCTCAAAAAAAGTGTATCTACTTGTACAATTTTGCCTTTTGCATATTAACCTCTTATAGGGGGGGAGTGCTCCTTGAGCCGGCCAGCTCCACACTGGCAGGTTTTAAAGGGAGCTTGATGAGGCCTCCCCCCTCACGTGGTGCGTGCGTTAGCATGTTTATCATGGCACAACTAGCCTCTTCATAGTTGTTGAGCTTTATTAATACCAACACACGGTCGTCACTGATCGTTGGTTAGCTCGGCAGCTAGTCCCTCGGATATTGTGGAAAGTTATTTTCATGCCTAGCGATGCTTGACCCTGCGTCACTTGATGTTTCCATTTGCTTGCTTGCCCATGGTAGGTGGGGGGTGGACCGTCTTGTGGTGTGGTGTCTTGCGAACGTGAGGGTGTGTGAGTTGTAATCGAGATGCACTTGCTGGCTGGCTCCATGCCTTGCGTATCGAACGGTCAAGCATGCATCTCTTCCATTTTCACCCGTTGCCTTGGGTGATATTGGTTGATCAGTCCCTGTGTTGCCTACCCACTAGACGGTACTTCTGTGGTTGCTTCGAATTCTATCTTTCCATCACGAAGAGGTGTTGGAGGATCCTAATGTCACGCACGTGTTCCATCTAGTGAAACATCTCAGTGATGCACGTGTTGTGGCTAGTTCTTTTGGATGCTGGGCATTATATGAACTCGGGTTTACTTTAGCGACCCAGTCAACATAATTCGGTTGTGTCCCTTGATTGAGACGTTGTCCTTGAACTTGTTGTGAACAATATCGTTCTTCCACAACCCGTCGTCTTGAGTGCGATGGAAGGCAAATAAGATGTGCTTTGGCATGTCATGCACGTACTCGATTGCGGGAAGTGTGAGAAAGTGTTGTTGACAACCCGTGGGAAATGGAATGTGGCAAATCGTGATGAGCTCTTCGTGGATCTGCGAAGAAGACGACCTTTGGGCCTGTTGGAAACGAGGGAGGCGATGTTGAACTGCGAAGAAGATGGACTTTTGGGTTGTTTGAATCAATGGGAGGCCACGCGAGAACTCCGAATACTATGGACTCTTGGGTTGTTGGAAGCAACGGGAGGCCCCGCTAGAACTCCGAATACTACGGACTCTTGGGTTGTTGGAAGCAAGGGGAGGCCCCGCTAGAACTCCGAATACTATGGACTCTTGGGTTGTTGGAAGCAAGGGGAGGTCCCGCTAGAACTCCGAATACTACGGACTCTTGGGTTGTTGGAAGCAAGGGGAGGCCCCGCTAGAACTCCGAATACTATGGACTCTTGGGTTGTTGGAAGCAAGGGGAGGTCCCGCTAGAACTCCGAATACTACGGACTCTTGGGTTGTTGGAAGCAAGGGGAGGCCCCGCTAGAACTCCGAATACTATGGACTCTTGGGTTGTTGGAAGCAAGGGGAGGCCCCGCTAGAACTCCGAATACTATGGACTCTTGGGTTGTTGGCAACGACAACTTGGGGGGATGACACTGGAAAAGAGTGAACTAGGCCAAACTGCGAACAAGGCAACTTGGGGGGATGACACTGGAAAAGAGTGAACTAGGCCAAACTGCGAACAAGGCAACTTGGGGGGATGATGCTGGAAAAGAGTGAACTAGACCGAACTGCGAACAAGGCAACTTGGGGGGATGACGCTGGAAAAGAGTGAACTAGGCCGAACTGCGAACAAGACAACTTGGGGGGATGATGCTGGAAAAGAGTGAACTAGGCCGAACTGCGCCCAAGGCAACTTGGGGGGATGACGCCACACAAGCCATCTAGCTATGCCGCGGTGCACCGACCAACTTGGCCATGTGCAAAACCCTCCGAACTCAAAACTTTCGTGCACCAAGAATTTCATGATATTCATTTGGGGGCATTTGGAGGCCATTCCAACCCTCACACCTCAAAAACCACGAATTTCATTTTTTCACAAATCTCCCCACCAAGCCAGTTTTGTGAAAAAATGAAATTCGTGGTTTTTGAGGTGTGAGGGTTGGAATGGCCTCCAAATGCCCCCAAATGAATACCATGAAATTCTTGGTGCACGAAAGTTTTGAGTTCGGAGGGTTTTGCACATGGCCAAGTTGGTCGGTGCACCGCGGCATAGCTAGAAGGCTTGGTGGGAGTTTTGTGAAAAAATGAAATTCGTGGTTTTTGAGGTGTGAGGGTTGGAATGGCCTCCAAATGTCCCCAAATGAATACCATGAAATTCTTGGTGCACGAAAGTTTTGAGTTCGGAGGGTTTTGCACATGGCCAAGTTGGTCGGTGCACCGCGGCATAGCTAGATGGCTTGTGTGGAGTTTTGTGAAAAAATGAAATTCGTGGTTTTTGAGGTGTGAGGGTTGGAATGGCCTCCAAATGTCCCCAAATGAATACCATGAAATTCTTGGTGCACGAAAGTTTTGAGTTCGGAGGGTTTTGCACATGGCCAAGTTGGTCGGTGCACCGCGGCATAGCTAGATGGCTTGTGTGGAGTTTTGTGAAAAAATGAAATTCGTGGTTTTTGAGATGTGAGGGTTGGAATGGCCTCCAAATGTCCCCAAATGAATACCATGAAATTCTTGGTGCACGAAAGTTTTGAGTTCGGAGGGTTTTGCACATGGCCAAGTTGGTCGGTGCACCGCGGCATAGCTAGATGGCTTGTGTGGAGTTTTGTGAAAAAATGAAATTCGTGGTTTTTGAGATGTGAGGGTTGGAATGGCCTCCAAATGTCCCCAAATGAATACCATGAAATTCTTGGTGCACGAAAGTTTTGAGTTCGGAGGGTTTTGCACATGGCCAAGTTGGTCGGTGCACCGCGGCATAGCTAGATGGCTTGTGTGGAGTTTTGTGAAAAAATGAAATTCGTGGTTTTTGAGATGTGAGGGTTGGAATGGCCTCCAAATGTCCCCAAATGAATACCATGAAATTCTTGGTGCACGAAAGTTTTGAGTTCGGAGGGTTTTGCACATGGCCAAGGTTGGCGGTGCACCGCGGCATAGCTAAATGGCTTGGTGGGGAGTTTTGTGAAAAAATGAAATTCGTGGTTTTTGAGATGTGAGGGTTGGAATGGCCTCCAAATGCCCCCAAATGAATACCATGTAATTCTTGGTGCACGAAAGTTTTGAGTTCGGAGGGTTTTGCACATGGCCAAGGTTGGCGGTGCACCACGGCATAGCTAGATGGCTTGGTGGGGAGATTTGTGAAAAAATGAAATTCGTGGTTTTTGAGATGTGAGGGTTGGAAAGGCCTCCAAATGCCCCCAAATGAGTACTGTAAAAGTGTTGGTGCACAAAAGTTTTGAATTGGATGCATTTTGCACTTGGCCAAGTTGGTCGGTGCACCGCGACTAGATAGGTTGGTGCCAAAATTTGTCAAATTTAAGACCTTGGCCAAACTGAATGAAATTTTGTGGGGAGGTTCCTGATATTGTTTAGTGGTGGACTGGAAAAAATGAGGTCGAAATTCGAAGTCTACATGTGCTTTTCTATTTTTCCCGATTTTACACATACCCGGTAAGTAAAAAAAATAAAAAAAATAGTTCCCCTTCGAGAAAAATTATGAAATTTGGTGAGCAAGGAGATACCATTATTCTACGAATTACTGCAAAAAATCGCATCAAAATTCGAAGTATAGCCCGAGATATGGACTTATGTCTGCTCAAAAAAAGTGTATCTACTTGTACAATTTTGCCTTTTGCATATTAACCTCTTATAGGGGGGGAGTGCTCCTTGAGCCGGCCAGCTCCACACTGGCAGGTTTTAAAGGGAGCTTGATGAGGCCTCCCCCCTCACGTGGTGCGTGCGTTAGCATGTTTATCATGGCACAACTAGCCTCTTCATAGTTGTTGAGCTTTATTAATACCAACACACGGTCGTCACTGATCGTTGGTTAGCTCGGCAGCTAGTCCCTCGGATATTGTGGAAAGTTATTTTCATGCCTAGCGATGCTTGACCCTGCGTCACTTGATGTTTCCATTTGCTTGCTTGCCCATGGTAGGTGGGGGGTGGACCGTCTTGTGGTGTGGTGTCTTGCGAACGTGAGGGTGTGTGAGTTGTAATCGAGATGCACTTGCTGGCTGGCTCCATGCCTTGCGTATCGAACGGTCAAGCATGCATCTCTTCCATTTTCACCCGTTGCCTTGGGTGATATTGGTTGATCAGTCCCTGTGTTGCCTACCCACTAGACGGTACTTCTGTGGTTGCTTCGAATTCTATCTTTCCATCACGAAGAGGTGTTGGAGGATCCTAATGTCACGCACGTGTTCCATCTAGTGAAACATCTCAGTGATGCACGTGTTGTGGCTAGTTCTTTTGGATGCTGGGCATTATATGAACTCGGGTTTACTTTAGCGACCCAGTCAACATAATTCGGTTGTGTCCCTTGATTGAGACGTTGTCCTTGAACTTGTTGTGAACAATATCGTTCTTCCACAACCCGTCGTCTTGAGTGCGATGGAAGGCAAATAAGATGTGCTTTGGCATGTCATGCACGTACTCGATTGCGGGAAGTGTGAGAAAGTGTTGTTGACAACCCGTGGGAAATGGAATGTGGCAAATCGTGATGAGCTCTTCGTGGATCTGCGAAGAAGACGACCTTTGGGCCTGTTGGAAACG
>NW_028196715.1:10000-15000 GCF_037176805.1 Vigna unguiculata | reverse complement strand
CATAGCTAAATGGCTTGGTGGGGAGTTTTGTGAAAAAATGAAATTCGTGGTTTTTGAGATGTGAGGGTTGGAATGGCCTCCAAATGCCCCCAAATGAATACCATGAAATTCTTGGTGCACGAAAGTTTTGAGTTCGGAGGGTTTTGCACATGGCCAAGGTTGGCGGTGCACCACGGCATAGCTAGATGGCTTGGTGGGGAGATTTGTGAAAAAATGAAATTCGTGGTTTTTGAGATGTGAGGGTTGGAAAGGCCTCCAAATGCCCCCAAATGAGTACTGTAAAAGTGTTGGTGCACAAAAGTTTTGAATTGGATGCATTTTGCACTTGGCCAAGTTGGTCGGTGCACCGCGACTAGATAGGTTGGTGCCAAAATTTGTCAAATTTAAGACCTTGGCCAAACTGAATGAAATTTTGTGGGGAGGTTCCTGATATTGTTTAGTGGTGGACTGGAAAAAATGAGGTCGAAATTCGAAGTCTACATGTGCTTTTCTATTTTTCCCGATTTTACACATACCTGGTAAGTAAAAAAAATAAAAAAAATAGTTCCCCTTCGAGAAAAATTATGAAATTTGGTGAGCAAGGAGATACCATTATTCTACGAATTACTGCAAAAAATCGCATCAAAATTCGAAGTATAGCCCGAGATATGGACTTATGTCTGCTCAAAAAAAGTGTATCTACTTGTACAATTTTGCCTTTTGCATATTAACCTCTTATAGGGGGGGAGTGCTCCTTGAGCCGGCCAGCTCCACACTGGCAGGTTTTAAAGGGAGCTTGATGAGGCCTCCCCCCTCACGTGGTGCGTGCGTTAGCATGTTTATCATGGCACAACTAGCCTCTTCATAGTTGTTGAGCTTTATTAATACCAACACACGGTCGTCACTGATCGTTGGTTAGCTCGGCAGCTAGTCCCTCGGATATTGTGGAAAGTTATTTTCATGCCTAGCGATGCTTGACCCTGCGTCACTTGATGTTTCCATTTGCTTGCTTGCCCATGGTAGGTGGGGGGTGGACCGTCTTGTGGTGTGGTGTCTTGCGAACGTGAGGGTGTGTGAGTTGTAATCGAGATGCACTTGCTGGCTGGCTCCATGCCTTGCGTATCGAACGGTCAAGCATGCATCTCTTCCATTTTCACCCGTTGCCTTGGGTGATATTGGTTGATCAGTCCCTGTGTTGCCTACCCACTAGACGGTACTTCTGTGGTTGCTTCGAATTCTATCTTTCCATCACGAAGAGGTGTTGGAGGATCCTAATGTCACGCACGTGTTCCATCTAGTGAAACATCTCAGTGATGCACGTGTTGTGGCTAGTTCTTTTGGATGTTGGGCATTATATGAACTCGGGTTTACTTTAGCGACCCAGTCAACATAATTCGGTTGTGTCCCTTGATTGAGACGTTGTCCTTGAACTTGTTGTGAACAATATCGTTCTTCCACAACCCGTCGTCTTGAGTGCGATGGAAGGCAAATAAGATGTGCTTTGGCATGTCATGCACGTACTCGATTGCGGGAAGTGTGAGAAAGTGTTGTTGACAACCCGTGGGAAATGGAATGTGGCAAATCGTGATGAGCTCTTCGTGGATCTGCGAAGAAGACGACCTTTGGGCCTGTTGGAAACGAGGGAGGCGATGTTGAACTGCGAAGAAGATGGACTTTTGGGTTGTTTGAATCAATGGGAGGCCACGCGAGAACTCCGAATACTATGGACTCTTGGGTTGTTGGAAGCAACGGGAGGCCCCGCTAGAACTCCGAATACTACGGACTCTTGGGTTGTTGGAAGCAAGGGGAGGCCCCGCTAGAACTCCGAATACTATGGACTCTTGGGTTGTTGGAAGCAAGGGGAGGTCCCGCTAGAACTCCGAATACTACGGACTCTTGGGTTGTTGGAAGCAAGGGGAGGCCCCGCTAGAACTCCGAATACTATGGACTCTTGGGTTGTTGGAAGCAAGGGGAGGTCCCGCTAGAACTCCGAATACTACGGACTCTTGGGTTGTTGGAAGCAAGGGGAGGCCCCGCTAGAACTCCGAATACTATGGACTCTTGGGTTGTTGGAAGCAAGGGGAGGCCCCGCTAGAACTCCGAATACTATGGACTCTTGGGTTGTTGGCAACGACAACTTGGGGGGATGACACTGGAAAAGAGTGAACTAGGCCAAACTGCGAACAAGGCAACTTGGGGGGATGACACTGGAAAAGAGTGAACTAGGCCAAACTGCGAACAAGGCAACTTGGGGGGATGATGCTGGAAAAGAGTGAACTAGACCGAACTGCGAACAAGGCAACTTGGGGGGATGACGCTGGAAAAGAGTGAACTAGGCCGAACTGCGAACAAGACAACTTGGGGGGATGATGCTGGAAAAGAGTGAACTAGGCCGAACTGCGCCCAAGGCAACTTGGGGGGATGACGCCACACAAGCCATCTAGCTATGCCGCGGTGCACCGACCAACTTGGCCATGTGCAAAACCCTCCGAACTCAAAACTTTCGTGCACCAAGAATTTCATGATATTCATTTGGGGGCATTTGGAGGCCATTCCAACCCTCACACCTCAAAAACCACGAATTTCATTTTTTCACAAATCTCCCCACCAAGCCAGTTTTGTGAAAAAATGAAATTCGTGGTTTTTGAGGTGTGAGGGTTGGAATGGCCTCCAAATGCCCCCAAATGAATACCATGAAATTCTTGGTGCACGAAAGTTTTGAGTTCGGAGGGTTTTGCACATGGCCAAGTTGGTCGGTGCACCGCGGCATAGCTAGAAGGCTTGGTGGGAGTTTTGTGAAAAAATGAAATTCGTGGTTTTTGAGGTGTGAGGGTTGGAATGGCCTCCAAATGTCCCCAAATGAATACCATGAAATTCTTGGTGCACGAAAGTTTTGAGTTCGGAGGGTTTTGCACATGGCCAAGTTGGTCGGTGCACCGCGGCATAGCTAGATGGCTTGTGTGGAGTTTTGTGAAAAAATGAAATTCGTGGTTTTTGAGGTGTGAGGGTTGGAATGGCCTCCAAATGTCCCCAAATGAATACCATGAAATTCTTGGTGCACGAAAGTTTTGAGTTCGGAGGGTTTTGCACATGGCCAAGTTGGTCGGTGCACCGCGGCATAGCTAGATGGCTTGTGTGGAGTTTTGTGAAAAAATGAAATTCGTGGTTTTTGAGATGTGAGGGTTGGAATGGCCTCCAAATGTCCCCAAATGAATACCATGAAATTCTTGGTGCACGAAAGTTTTGAGTTCGGAGGGTTTTGCACATGGCCAAGTTGGTCGGTGCACCGCGGCATAGCTAGATGGCTTGTGTGGAGTTTTGTGAAAAAATGAAATTCGTGGTTTTTGAGATGTGAGGGTTGGAATGGCCTCCAAATGTCCCCAAATGAATACCATGAAATTCTTGGTGCACGAAAGTTTTGAGTTCGGAGGGTTTTGCACATGGCCAAGTTGGTCGGTGCACCGCGGCATAGCTAGATGGCTTGTGTGGAGTTTTGTGAAAAAATGAAATTCGTGGTTTTTGAGATGTGAGGGTTGGAATGGCCTCCAAATGTCCCCAAATGAATACCATGAAATTCTTGGTGCACGAAAGTTTTGAGTTCGGAGGGTTTTGCACATGGCCAAGGTTGGCGGTGCACCGCGGCATAGCTAAATGGCTTGGTGGGGAGTTTTGTGAAAAAATGAAATTCGTGGTTTTTGAGATGTGAGGGTTGGAATGGCCTCCAAATGCCCCCAAATGAATACCATGTAATTCTTGGTGCACGAAAGTTTTGAGTTCGGAGGGTTTTGCACATGGCCAAGGTTGGCGGTGCACCACGGCATAGCTAGATGGCTTGGTGGGGAGATTTGTGAAAAAATGAAATTCGTGGTTTTTGAGATGTGAGGGTTGGAAAGGCCTCCAAATGCCCCCAAATGAGTACTGTAAAAGTGTTGGTGCACAAAAGTTTTGAATTGGATGCATTTTGCACTTGGCCAAGTTGGTCGGTGCACCGCGACTAGATAGGTTGGTGCCAAAATTTGTCAAATTTAAGACCTTGGCCAAACTGAATGAAATTTTGTGGGGAGGTTCCTGATATTGTTTAGTGGTGGACTGGAAAAAATGAGGTCGAAATTCGAAGTCTACATGTGCTTTTCTATTTTTCCCGATTTTACACATACCCGGTAAGTAAAAAAAATAAAAAAAATAGTTCCCCTTCGAGAAAAATTATGAAATTTGGTGAGCAAGGAGATACCATTATTCTACGAATTACTGCAAAAAATCGCATCAAAATTCGAAGTATAGCCCGAGATATGGACTTATGTCTGCTCAAAAAAAGTGTATCTACTTGTACAATTTTGCCTTTTGCATATTAACCTCTTATAGGGGGGGAGTGCTCCTTGAGCCGGCCAGCTCCACACTGGCAGGTTTTAAAGGGAGCTTGATGAGGCCTCCCCCCTCACGTGGTGCGTGCGTTAGCATGTTTATCATGGCACAACTAGCCTCTTCATAGTTGTTGAGCTTTATTAATACCAACACACGGTCGTCACTGATCGTTGGTTAGCTCGGCAGCTAGTCCCTCGGATATTGTGGAAAGTTATTTTCATGCCTAGCGATGCTTGACCCTGCGTCACTTGATGTTTCCATTTGCTTGCTTGCCCATGGTAGGTGGGGGGTGGACCGTCTTGTGGTGTGGTGTCTTGCGAACGTGAGGGTGTGTGAGTTGTAATCGAGATGCACTTGCTGGCTGGCTCCATGCCTTGCGTATCGAACGGTCAAGCATGCATCTCTTCCATTTTCACCCGTTGCCTTGGGTGATATTGGTTGATCAGTCCCTGTGTTGCCTACCCACTAGACGGTACTTCTGTGGTTGCTTCGAATTCTATCTTTCCATCACGAAGAGGTGTTGGAGGATCCTAATGTCACGCACGTGTTCCATCTAGTGAAACATCTCAGTGATGCACGTGTTGTGGCTAGTTCTTTTGGATGCGGTGCATTATATGAACTCGGGTTTACTTTAGCGACCCAGTCAACATAATTCGGTT
>NW_028196714.1:37500-49952 GCF_037176805.1 Vigna unguiculata | reverse complement strand
CATCGGATCGGATTGACCACCCTTTCTTTTCGCTTTTGATGCAGCTACAGCCTTTTCAACTGCTATTTGCTCGGTAACCATTATCTAGTCATGAAACGGGAACCGTAAATGAATACGAATAGGCCCTTCGAACTTGATTCACAAGACAGGCTCCGGTCTTAGGCATGTCTATCAGGTCCATTCTATCTCCTCCTCGAAGGAAGAGGCTCAAAGGCGAAAGGGATCGCCCTTGACCCCACTACTGCTCAGCTTACTTGCTTTCCCTAAGCACACACACTAAGTAGATAGTAGGCACAGGTACGCTAGGAGCTCATCGAACTTAACTTGTAGAGTGAGACCAGTGCTCGATATGGTTCATTTCAGTTCTCGTTCTCTCGATATGCTTCAACACATACCTGTCATCTATCTTTTTCAAGCGGTATCTCAGTCTGCTTTCCCTGATATTGGTAGTACGTACTATCTTTCCTTGCGTGGAAGTAGTTCAAAGCTATCTTGAGATATATCTAAAAGCTATATATAAGGAGAAGTCCCGGTAGAGCTATTTCATGCCCTCTTATATGCTCGCTAACGTTTGTTAGCTCGTTTCCAAGTACAGAAGGCGGGTCTGGGAGACTTTTAAGTGAGAGAAGACCGCTGATAAAACAGTAGTGCTGCTCACTGATCGGTAGGGAGGAAGGAAGCATAGCAGGGGAAGGGGATAGCAAGAGAGAGAGACATGCGAGTTCGACTCTCGTTCTATCCATGTTCAGCAGTCCTTGTCCATGTTGGAACTGGGCAGTACCGCTCAACTACGAGATGCTTGAAAGTAGTTGCTTTTACTGTCTTTATTGAGATGTTCCGTGTACCGCACCGAGCCTTAATAGGTTGAGATTCTGTAAGTAACTACTCCGTGCAGGAATCTCTTTATGGAGGGAATTTGGATTTGTTATGAGATGGACTTCTTTTTCAATGATTCTTCTGATTTACTTCCTCTGGCAGTTGTAGTCATTTATGCTCTGTGGTGGCGGCGCCCTTTACCATTATTAAATTTGCCTCGACCCGACCCCGATCTGACTTTAGCATTTGATGCTCTGAGATATGAAATATCTTCTTTACTATAAACCCTGTTCAAGGAACGCTTTGGTGAGTATTACGAATTGCCAAACGGCTTCACTTTCTCAGCCGTTGGTGAGCATCTATATTTTACGATCTTGATGTGACGGCTGGGTCTTGACCTAGCTACCGAACTGACTTAATGAAATGGTAGACGTGGCCAAAGGAAGGGGTCGAAGGACAACGAGAACTCACAGCTTTCTCTCTATCCTGCCTGAGGCCAAACTCACACTTTATGGAGCTATAGCATACATTGAGCCTGCAGGGAGAGCCCTCTGGAATTGCAAAAGCCTTTGCCTCTATAACAGCCTCAATTCAAAGAAAAGTGTAAGTTACATTGATTCGGTCTTCGGGCTCACCTGATCTTCTTGGGAGCGTACCCTACAAGGGAAGAGAGTAGCCTGGGACAAGATATCTGATTTACGCAAGGCCAAGCCGACCTTCCGCTTCCGGAATGGATTTCTTTGAGACAATAAAAGAAAGATAGATAAGGGATTTTTCTTTCCCAGCCGTTGCCCTTGTCAGAGAGATTCCTTTTTTTCTTTAAATAAGAGAATTCTGACCTCAACCTCACTCAAGGGATAGAAAGGGGCGATGAGCTCAGTGGAGTAGAAGCCGTCCTTCTGAAATAGAAAGCCCTAGCTATGAGTTACTCCAATCTAGCCGTGAAGCGCGAGGGCCAATATTCAAATGAAAGCAAGGGGCTGATTGTCCTCATGGGGAAGGGATGAATACGAGCTGTCGGAAGAGCTGCTCTCTAAGAAGCAACCAATCCAAGAATTTCTTGATTTGGTAGAGTACCAGTCACAACACTAGAACCAAGTTAGGTGAGCTTGAATGCATAGGTAAGAGCGGGGAAAGCTGCTCTTAGAGCGTACTCCTTCCGATCTAGGCGTATGGTTGAATCTATCCTTCAAGTAGTGCTTGATTGAGGGATGAACCCGAATCCGTACTTTCCGGTACTTTTCCTCTTTCAAGTGGGTTGAACTCTTTCTTTTTCTTTTATTGGCACGGATGGACACCTCGAAGAGAATCCTTCTTCTTCTGCCTGGCTGGCTTTGTACTGACTGATAAGAGTCTCCAATATGCAAGCCTTACACGTGACTTAGTAAGCCAAAACAGGGCAACCCACTGCTCGCGACGTGCGGTGCGAGTTGCTTTGTAAAAGGTATTTATGTATCAATCAGTAGCCAGAGAAAAAAAAAAGTACAATTGCAACTTCAGACATTGAAGAAGATTTTTTAATGAGCAAATTTGGCGCAAGCCAATGCCGCTAATAAACACCCTTTTTGAAATTGAAATGAAACAACTTTGAAGCGCCCTAACATGTACCTACGGAGCAGAAGATAGATCGGTCCTCGTAGAACGTTCAAGACTTTAAGTCTGTTGTTCCATATCAATTACTAAACCTCGTGGTATCCACGTACAAAACATACCATTACCAATAAAAGAATTAGCACATTGGTGTCGGTCTACTAAGCCAGTCAATCAAGTATGTAGTGTAGAGTCCATGGTGTAGGACAGGTTTTAGTACGAGGAGTTCAATGAAAGGATTTCTCTATAGTAAGAGTGATCCATGGCCTTTCGCCTAGAGTCATAGAAGAATTCCTTCATGCTTCCCATAGGGGTAGGAAAGAGTCAAGTGGCCGGTTAAGCAGCTAGTCCTACCTAATCTAGGCACATACGCCGGTGAGAGCAGTGCCTTTTCAAATCAAAGCTTAGCTTCTGAGATTCTCTGACTAATAGAAAACAATCTTTTGGGAAAGTATTCTGCGCTCTACTCTATTAGGCTGTGGGGCCCAGATCTTCTTGAATAAACTACTGTTTGCCCCTTGGAATGAAGCCTCTTAGGCTGTCTACCTTTGATTCAAGAGTCTCACCTTGGCGATCTACTGAGAAGGTCGTATCCATGGTCTCGACTCGCTCATACCCAGCCCACCTCTCTGAGGGGGACTTCCTTGCTATGCCACCATCCTATTAGCTTAGCTGGTAGTTAATCTATTTACTAGTCTGATGCACACTTGGAAGGCTCTCCTTTATCTTACCAGTCGTGCAGCACTATACACGCGTTTAGGTCATCATTCTTATCTAAGGCGGATAATTGGGCTTATAATGCCTTTGTTTTATGGACCTCGGGACCTTTCATTTCCAACTTCGGCCTATCATCTTATGTTTTTAGTTTCAAAAAAAGAAAAGGTTCGCGCCCTAGAGTGCATCCACGTCTTAGCCTTCACGGATGAGGCCTGCTATGACAAGGGATAGATAGGCACTACCTCTAACAAGGTAGTCCTATGGCGATAGAATGCCTTCTGGATACGACTAAAGAATAAACCATTATCTATATTCCTAGTCCCTTTGTCTGAGCACAGGTGACTCTCTTAGTGTTAGTACTTGTTCAGTTAAGATGTACATAGTCTTTAGGGTACGGTCATTACGCAGCAATATATCTTCCCCACTGGGCGTGGTATACAAGATAGCATCTAGCAAAGGACTTATCAAACCTGTTCCGAATCCAGAATCGAAAGCCATAGGAACAAAGCTTGAGGAATACTGTGACTTCCATCAAGCCAAAGCAAAGTGAACGAATTGTTCATAATGGTGTCTGTGTGAAAAGGAGATTCCTTAGAAAGATTTGACTCCTCAACAGCTGTTCTCCCCTTACACCAACTGTATGTAGTTGAATCGAGATTGGCGTTGCCTGGGTCAACTCTCTCCTATCTCATGTTGCTATTTTAGCTTTCATTTCCGTTATGTTACATATTGATCTTCTTTGACCCGCGAAAGCGAACGAGGAAGCTTACCATTCCGCCGTCGGTCAGTTATTCAAAGAAGAGTATCAACGGTATAACTACGAAATATTGATAGCAAAGCTCGGACTTTCATCCCAAACTCTTTCTTCTTTCGAATCTGAACCATGAAAGTCAGTCAATGTTGGCTTCCTCGATTACACAGTTGACCACACGCATTCAACGGTAGGGAGTAAGACCTTCTCTTTACAATTTGGAAGGTAAATTCCAGGGATACTCATCGAGTGGACCATACCAAGGCTTTCCAAGAAAGCTCCTTCTTTGCTTTTCTGATTGATCTCATTGTGGACGTGTAGAGATAGGCACCTTATCTATGCAATATAGATCTCTCTAGACAGATTCGTGAAAGATCCATTTATTTACGCCATGGAAGTTTCATTGCTGAATGACTTGTCTGCTACCAACTCCTTCCTCTATGGGTAGGGCATCTCTACATGTGAGACCTTGTATACAAATTGATCACATACCGCCGAGTAATTAAAGAAAAACTCCTCCTTGCTTTCATGCATAGCAGACTAACAAGCTGAAAAGTGATCTCGCTGTACCCGATCCCCAAGCACTGACATTGAGAGAAGAGTGGAACGGGACTAGCCTTATAGGGGACTTCCCCGGATACTTATCAACTCATATCGGAGCAAGGAAGCTAGCAACCTACTGAGACTGAGACCGCGCGAAGCAATACCACATTCTCAATACCCCGGAAGACAGCGATGTAGGGCTTCGTTCTTCTCTTGTTCCTGTTTCCATACGGTATCGATGGGCCGATCGTTTCCTCTGGGAAAACTAGCAAATAGCATTTCCCTGGAAGTGGCATGTCAAAAAGGAGGAATTTAGATCCCACCTATGGGCGAAATCAATGAAGACCTTTTCCCTCCCTTCGGTCGCCTCTATTTCGAGAAATGTTGTTCTTCACTAGCGGCAAAACTAAGAATGATTTTATCCCTCATGGGCTGGCATGAGAAATTGAAATTGATCGATCTCCCCGATGGGAAGAAAGATTCCTAACAGTTATAAGACGATTATGTGCGGCGTAAATGGTGATCATTGCAGGATAAAACTTGGTGCTATAGCAAAACAACTTTTTCTTCCACGCACAGAATAGGTTGTTCAAGAAGGGGACAGGGATGTGGATCTCACTACTATTGATTAACCGGTGTCAGTTGCTTTAACAGCTTTCCATGGGCATCCACCCGCAAAGATAAGAGGCCTACGCAACGATCCTTAGAACTCTCCGGTTCAAAGCCGCCCGCAATCGATACCTTTCCATTCCTATATCCTATACGATACGCTATTTTCCTGTTTCAAAGAGCTTATTCGAGAACAAGGCGCAGCAAGAGCTAATTCGATAACAGGATTCTTCGCAATTAGCCTTTCCTCGCTTTCGCTTTCAAGGGGCGTAGCGCTTGCTTACTTCTTAGAGTAGAGTCCGGAATTTTTAGCTTATTAGGTCACAATCCTGTCTTATTTAGATCTTCTTTCAGTCTAGCCCTTCTTCCACATGAGATCCTATTTTTCCTAACTCCATGTAGCACCACTATCCAATGAAAAAAAAAATCCTGCTATTTCACTCCTGGAATTCCCTGATAGAGAACTCCAGTTCTATACCTGGGGCTAGCTACTAGCTCAGACTCCGGCTTCTTAGTGTGGCCAAGTGGTAAGTCCTTTCTTTTCTGTCTGAGAATATGTCTTATCTTCCGAGGTGGCATGAGACAATAAGTGAGTTCCAGTTTAGTCTTTTGAATGTTCCTGAGGTGGATCGAGTCTCTGGTAGTTCTAGGTGGCTAGAGACCAGGGCTAACAGTCCTAGAAAGAGCAGTCCTATTTCTAAAGTACACGAACATCTTTGACATAAGGACGCTTTCAATCTTTCTTCATGAAAGCCAGACAGCGGAGCGGAGATAGAGTCCAAGCGCACTATAGCACTGCAGGGAAAGAAAATATCTTCCTTTGAAAAACTAAAGTAGTACTAAATCAAAGAAAGACATGAATTGCCCGAAGGCCAGGTTCTTTATTCCCATAGGCACAAAGACCGATCCCGACCGTCCCTTATTATTTGATTTTACACGTGCCTGGAAATGATGCTTGAATTCTTGCTTGTCTTATGAGCCATTTACTTACTTATGGAAGACATGGGGCACGAACGAGAGCATGGTTAATTAAGTAGGCTATGGAGCATGAGCCATATCAGTGCTAGAAAGACTTCCTTTTTCGATATGGTTTGATAGTAGGAGAGAAGTAGTACCCCTACGAGCGATGGATAAGAAATGCTTTTTTTTTTCAAGCGGAAGAAACTTCACTGCAGGGGAAGGCTTATGTCACTCGGATGGGAAGGCGCTAGCCGCATGGAGTAGCCATAAGAGTTAGAAGACCGCCATCAAGGATGACAAGTCACATCGGGACAGCCCTTTTTCCAGCTAGCTGATATAGAATGGAAGGGGAAGGAGGAGAAAGATAAAAAGGCAATCAACAGACTCTGATAGACGCTATGGGACCATCTCCCTTGGGAGAAGCCTTTCCGTTGTTCCAGGGTTTTCTTACTATTGAGGTCCATTTTTCCTATCATGGCATGGGGATTAGAGAGAAGATCAAGAGTTTCGAACAAGCACGCAAGCCTGAAAGCATGAGTTTCCAGCGATCGAAGTTCAAACTTGGCCGGACAGGAAAGAGGGAAAGCCTTCTTCTCAATGAGCTGTATCCATTATACAATCACCGGGCTTTGCCAAAGACAGTCCCAGTAAAGGGGTGTGTAGCAAAGCATCCACCGAGACTAGATTGGAAGATAGTCATGTGCTCTATGAAAGCAATCGAACATCATGTGTGAAGCATATGAGATGGCTAGCCGGGCAGTTCCATCATAGTTCGTGACAGGGTGTAAAGGATATATGATCTTACTTTACGATTGAGGTCTTCTTTCTCCTCTTCTTCACCGGGAACCCCTATTTCATCAACCAGACGGACAATGGGAAGCGTCTGAGCAATAAAAAGATAAGCCAAAAACGTGAAGTAGAGGGATCCCATCCTGACGGATGAGCTGCTCCCTCCCCCGGTTAACTACCACTACCCGGTCTTCCCTTTGAATTGATAGCTTCCGCTGGAGCACTTGCCTTCGTGATGAATCCCTTGAGCTTTGACTATCTTTTTGCTTCTTCTTGCTAGCCTTCGATTGTATGGTTTCCTGTATCGCTCTTGTCAAGCTCCAGCCCGATCCCTGTGATCTCGTACTTGGCCTTCCCCCCCTCTTTATCTTCGTCCCGGGATAGAGCCTTTCACTAAAGGGAAGGTTCCCGAGCTTGGCCGAAAAAAATCCTGGAAGTAGCACTGCTTTGGCGATTGGCAAGACATATCCGAGTAGCGCTGCCTGAACGAAGCGTGGGCGTAAAGCATCAAGTGGAGGCGTCGAATCCTTGCAAGAGGGGGGCAGACCGGTCAAAGCCAAGTCCAGACGAGCTGGCCAAAAGGCATAGGGCCAAGGCGGAGCTGGCAGGCTCATCTCACTTATTGTGTGCTTTGTTGGAATAGACTGACATCAAGGGAAAGTGCACTTTATCTCGATTCCTCTCTTTCTACAACTCTTTCCAACCCACTGCTCAGCCCCCCTCCAAACTATGGCATCAAGGTCGGACCAAGGGTCGGGCCTCCACCGATCTACTGATAAGGTAAGGGGAAAGACAACTGAATAAATAGGTCTATCTATCCTATAAAGACGGGCTAGAGTAAACGCCAAGCGCTGGCCCATTAGTGGGTTCAATTCCTGCTTGCCTCTCATTTTCAATTGTTTGTTAGAGTAGTCTCGATCCTATTGAACATAAGCTATATCACAGGGAGTAAGTAGATCATGATCGGAGGGGACGACCGGAGAAAGATAAGTCAAGGAGGACCCGAAGAGGAAGAGCGGTCCGTCCTAAACGAAGAGCGGTCGCTGAGAGCGAAATGAACTGATTTGGCCGGAGGGGGCCACGGGATTAGACTCTCGATGTATTATTACATTTCTAGCGGGAGGAGAGTAGCCCCGAAAGAAGTCGGTCCTAGCGAAAACACATAATACAGCTTATGGCCGAGAGTGTCATGAAAGAAAGGTCAGTCTGCACAGGCGGGACGTGACATTAATAGACAGGTCAAACTGTGGAATCGTCTGATTTTCACTCGGATGACGTAATTCAATTTGATTTATATCAGTGTGCAGCAGCCCCTATGACAGAATTGAACATCAGATATATCACATCCATAAAAAGATTAAAAACAGTCGGTTATGAGAGCAGCACTTTTCCTTGCGGGGGCCCCGTCTCCCATCGGTGCGCTGGAGACGATTCTTTCTGTATCTTCGGCTTCGTCTTCTCCTCCTTCTGAGTCAAACAGATAAAATAAAACATGTGAATGAACGAATTTATCGTAGATTGCACGAGCAAACCACCCTTTTTTACTTTACAAATGATTGTGATTGTGGAGTTGAGGCAGGGGCTCTTGCTTTTTACTAGGCTAGACGACTCGGCGATTCTACCCTACTTTTTTCCCAGGATTGGACGCCTATTGACGAAGCTCAGGATTGGATTGTCGCCTTACTGCTTGACGAGAACAACCTACCACTGACTTTTTGAAAGTACCTATCTCATTGCACTAAAAGAGTCTGTCTTTGACGATAGGGCTTGAGGTCGATCGGTCCACCACTAAGGATCTATGGTAGGTCAAAGAGCGCAGAGAAGATTGTCCACCACTTCTTCTTGTACGCGCTATAAGATATAGGCTTTCTATGAAAGCTCGTAAGATCAGCTGACAAAACAAAACAGAAAGGGATTCGGACTCGCCTGGTTCATGTCTATCGACGAGGGATCTCAGATTGCGCTTGACCGCAGACTCGTAGCATGGGTGAGAATTCTTCATCTTAGGTAATGAAGGTGGGCGGCTCGTCGTCTTTGAAAAAGGAAGGGATGATTCTTGCCAAACTCTGTCATGCCCATCCTCCTTGGAGTTTAAAAAAAAAGATCCCCTTATGTTTTTCCGTCTTCTTCTCTGCCGAAAGGAAAGACAAAGGCGAGGGAGTCCTCGAACGGGGAAACCCACGATTGAGAGGTCAGATCACACCATCCTCATTGATCCAACTCGGGTTGGTATGCTCACAAAGAGAGACCCTACCACATGTGTTTCAGTTTGAGAGCCACCCTGTTTTCTCGATGTCTTCTTCTCTTTCGGGTGGGAGGCATTCTTCAATAGCTTTCATTACTGAGGGGCCCAATCCTAAGAATAAGAGTATCAAAAGACTCGATCTATCCGACCTTACCATAGTCTCCCTCGAGGCGCGGTCAACCTAGCAGGTGTCATACCTTCAAAAGAGATGGCTCAGACAGATTAGCTATAATGCGCAGTTAGATACTTCGATGGCTCTCGAACTAGCTGTGTTAAGCATATAGCTAGCCTTCTATTACCTTATTTCTCCAAATTTATGAATCCATAATTGTTGCCATTCAGTCTCTTATTAGCGATAGGGGCCGTCATCCAACATGCTTCTATCTAAGTGATTTCATACCTTATTCCCTCCGCCACCCTCACCCTTCTAAGCTCCTTTGCCCTATGCCTTTAGTTAGTCTGCTTTGAATGATCATTTCACTCTTCGAAGGTGAGCGAAGTACTTCGAGGGATTAGATGGAAGGAACCTCTGCTAAGAATGGAATACAATTCTTTGTGTCCTTATTTAGCTTTCAAGTGGGAGAGGACTTCCATAGAGTGAGCCCTTCGATCGCGGTGCTCATCTTACCACCCTAACTACTAGCGCAGTCCAACTTATCCCTGCTAACCCACAACTAAAGCACCATGACTCTTTGATTCCGAAATGCGGCCGAGGGCATCGGAAAGGACACATCACACGCCCTAACTCCACGAAGGGATGGATGGAATAGACAGGCACAAACCGTTGACCCTAATCTTACCAAGATATACAGGTATTCAATCCAGAATGGGCACAGAAACTGTTCAGGAAGTGAATAAAGCAGAAAGATACACATTAGTATTGGACTTAACCCCAGAGGAGAAAGAAGAACCTCCGCTTGTCCTAGAGCTAGCCTCAGAGTCAGAAGTTTATGTTAACCATACCACTAGGACAGGAAGGGTCTATCAACCGCCTCATTTGCAAGGCTAAGAAGAGCAAGAATCTATTATGCCTTTCGCTCAGTTATGAGCCAACAGGAATTTGACTGGATTGAGACTCGCGGTGCTTACACCTCTAAAGTCAGCCTCGCTCAACAATTCCTCGAGACCAAAGCAAAAGTTCTCTTTCGATCCCAAGGAGTTCATTACCTATTATTGTTGGCTATTCCAATGCCAATGCCAATGATAGAGAGATTAGGGGAATATACTGACCGAGAAGAGAGAGTAAGACCCTAAATGCTTACGGGACAGAGAGGACGCTAGTGAGATGCGCAGGTGTATGAGCTCTGAGATGTGTAGGTAGAAAGAGAAGAAGCCGTTCCAACTGGTCCTATCATCCTAGGGTAGTAGTCAATCCGATGTAGCTAATCCGACCGGCATTAGTAGACGAGTACAAATGAATATAGTAGCCCTATACAATAGACGGTAGTTCCATTAGAAATTCTATGTAAAAAGTAACCTACCGGTTACAAAGGCCTATGAATTTACAAAGTCAACATCGGAGAGTCTTCTTAACAGCTGTACTAATGCCGTTCGCCTTGACTTTAGTCATGTAGAGCATTTTCTTTTGGCATAGGAGCCTTCTAGGCCTACTGACTCTTATCTAAAGGGGCATATCGAGATCCCTTAGCCCACAAAGCCCTTGACTTTCCTTCTCTGCTTCGCACCATCGTGACACTCACCCTTCGTTACCCAGCCCATCGCTAACGCTCAGCCTCGTCTTTTGATTTGACGACCTATTTCCCTCTTTCTCTATTTAGGATAGAAAGCATAAGGTCGCAAGTGAAGCTTCTGGAGAGAGCAATGAAAGAGTTAGAATTGGACCCATAACATTGACACAGGGAGAATCCATTGCTTGGTTTCCCACAGGCAGAAAAGGACTTGGCCTGGATGTAAACTGTAAAATGAAAAGAAAATTGTAGTATCCAAAAGGGCAGCTAAGCTAGCAATCCGAACAAGAAGATCTTCCCGTGGACTCAACAGGGTTCACGAATCTTATCAACTATTTACATGAAGTAAAGTTGGAATAGATCCCAGACTTCGGAGATAGCCACCACTACTACTACTTTAGAAAGGACCGAATGGCGTGCCTTATACCTTTCAAATGAATGGTGGGGAGACCGGAATCGCTTTTGTCGCTCCGGATTTCCTCTTAGCCGAAAGGGTCGAGGCAGGAAGGAGAACGCTATATATACACCTCTTTGTACCTGGGACTAGACATAATAGCTTGAGAAAGGCTCGGGAAAGTACGTTGTGTATTTTATAGCACACGAGATAGGCGGCTTGGCTTAGAGCCTACACCAATCTATCTGTTCTATCTGTAATAGTTCGATCTGTCTTCCTGAGATGAGAATTTGTTTTGAAATAGCTAGATTAGAACTGGCCGCCTTGCCTTGGCTTATTGTGTGATTTTTGAGCAGGAGCGAGCTGTCTTTGGCACAATCTGTACTGTAGCCGGGAAAGCAGGAGTCAAGCTGTTCACAAGCAGTGGTTATGAGCCGCATCTAAAGCCAATCCATTTACAAGTGAAATCTTGCCCAACTCCAACTACAAGGAAAGAAAGGGGTGAGGTGCTCATTCTGTATAAATTGGGTCTCTCGGAACCATGGGCGGCGAAAACTAGGATGGAATCATAGGTAAGGGATGACATAACTGGGGAGTAGGAATGGCAGATCCGTTTTTTCCCAACATTATGAACTCTTCAACTTGTAGTCCACCAAGAGGCTCAATCCTCTCCTGACTTACGTCTGAGCCCAGGTTTGTAAACCAGCCATTCAATGGAAGACTTTGTCCTCTTATTTATGTTAAGCATTAGGGTCCTTCACATAATCTCGAACCGTGCCCCTTCCTCAATGAGTCACGAGCGAGCCATGCCACATTGCATGGGAGGAACTGATCCTTCACTTCCCTTTTGAGCTTTCGATTCTATTCTAGACCGCTTGATATCATATCTTACCAGCCCCACCCGGGTGGCTTCCGCGTCACCCCCAGTTGCTCCATTCTGGATCCCTGAGTGATAGAATAGCTATAAGCTAGCCCACCCTCACCTTGATGAGTTTCACTAAGAAACCGGGGGGTGCCTATGTGACTAACATAGGGCTCTGCCTTACCAAGCAGAGTGAGGTTAGAAACTCCAATTTTGTGATAGGACTGACCCTGGTGAGAACCAGCCTATCACGCCACCGAGGTTCCGCCTCGTTTGCCTTAGTCTTGCGATCTAAGGGTGAAGGAGTCATCCAGCCACCGGGATTGGTTACCCGGTTGACCCCTATCCGTATCTACATCTACGTCCTGATTGAGTTACATAGAAACTAAAAGAACTTGAAAGCAAGAGATCCAACAGGAATGAAATGAATATCTATTTTTAAATAATCAAGTGAAAAATCCCCCGAACCTCTGATCCGATAGCAGCTA
>NW_028196714.1:0-27500 GCF_037176805.1 Vigna unguiculata | reverse complement strand
GTCCTTCTGAAGCCGAGAAGGAGACTCCCAAGCATCCGAGATGCGAAAAGAAAAAGGGACCTTTCTCTAAGCCATTTGAAGTAGACAGGGATAAGGACAAGAGGCTCGCTACCGAGCTCGATGCTTTGAATAGGACCCACGGGGCGGTAATCTCAGATGCAGCAAAGAAAGAGGAAAGGCAGTGAAGGCTATTCCTGTCAAAGACCGTCTTTTTCCAAACACCGTATTCTTGCAAAAACCGGAGAATCCAATCCGCATCAATCTGGTCAGAATAGCCCTTCCTCTGCCGTACCTCTGATCAGTTCTTCAGAAAGCATTCCGTAAATAAAAGGGTGAGAACAGTAGCCTCAGTACCAATGAGCGGGTTGAGATCAGGAAAGAAAGAAGACCGACCAGATATTCAGCAAAGCATACTTCCGGGAGAGAATTCTATTTCATCGTTACACAATCTTCTGACTTACCTATTATGATATTCGTAGATCGCATAAGACGAAGATAGTCTGTTTTCACGTAGATAACAGTTGAAGAGTGAATCTGTCCTTACTAGACTTCAGGTTTAGATCGAGTTAGGGGGGAATACCGGGTATAACCAAAAATTCCTGTCATAAATGCTATTCATCAAGGCGACCGGAGGGAGGACAACACAACCTGAATGAAAGCCTTTCAAAACAAAAAAAATAGGGTTAGCTAGATAAGAGGAAGAGAATGACATATGTGCTTACTTTACTTGCAGTTCCCCTCCTTGACTATGTCCCGGCTGATTGGTGGGAAAAAAAGAGGTTAAGGGAGAAAAACCTTGCCTCATATGCGATTCCGCCTAACACATTGAACTCTGGGGGAAGAGGACTTTTTGTTTATTAAATCCCGTATCAGTTGGATTTTAAAAAAAGGGGAGTCCAAGACTATTCATTTCAGTTATCCACCCTTAAACGCGGAAGGCGTCATAGGATTTGAGCCCTTTAGGACTGGAAATTGGATATTGAATCACACCAATATCCTTGGCGGCCACATCGTGCGAGATTACCAGAACCTCTTTACTACTGACCATCATTCCTAATATTATTTGATTTAGATCCTTATCTTAGTGGCAAGATGACTTCTCAACAGGATATTAACGCGCTTTCTCAACCTATCTCAGAGGATTCCATTTTTCCGTTCCGTAAGGTCTTTTTTTTAATTGAAGGCTCCAGGACCAGATAGGAAAGCATTGAGCTAGGATGACTTCACTACCTTAGTCTATTCACCCTCGGATCAATTCACTGGCTTGCTTACTTGCTTGGTGCACACTGACTTGACTGACTGAAGACCGGAATGGACCAATGCGAGATTGACTAAAGAAGGGCGCCAAGGAAAAGGCAAACTAGATAAAAAGCCAAGCTGACTGAATGAAATGCCGCAGCTGACTCTGACTCCGGTTTGGTACCTATTCCATATCTGAAGATTGACCACAGCCTAATTAATTGAATGCCTTACCGCTTTAAACTTTGCTTGGAGTTCGATCCGCCTATGAACTCTTCTTCATACGCTTACTCTCTTACCGGAAAGGCAACCCAACGAAAAGAGTCTTAGTCCAGCTTCGTCCCAAAGCTTGGAGATGCCAGGGGCTGAAAAAGTGGGAGTTACAGTATGTTCTTCTCAAGCCAAACCTTCCGAATGGAAGCGCTGGGTTTCTCTGGACTACTCTTCTGCCATTCATTACCCTTGACATGAGAGGTATATCGTTACCTTTGATCTCATTTCCATTTTTTTTATTTTGCAGAGTCTCAGCTCTTTCCTCGAGCCCCACGGGGTCCTCTCAATCCCGCTCTCTCACTTCTGTCGCTATAAGTGTGCTCCCCCTTTGTGCGCAGAACGCCGAGGGTGTTCAGGTCTTTCCCCTCTTTTATCTTATTGCTTTCTTTTCTCCATTTCTCACTTGGGTCTAATTGCCAGGTTCAAGTGAACCCTCAGTAGCTTGAACCTGGCAACGGTCTTTGACACATCTATTAGCTGAAGAGGCCTAACGCTGGTCTTTTTATTCTTCCTATGACTAGCCGATGTAGACTATATCCATAGCCTTTCATATTAGTTAGGGTTGTGTCCTTAACGAATTTGTGAAACTCGTTTAGGCGAATCGATCAATATAAGGGCTTATACACCTACCTTTGAATGAAAGAAGTGTTGATTGTATGCCTGGAAAAGAGAAAGAGTGACTTCCGGCGGTCTGACGATTGATTGCATTTGGTTCAATTTATCTTGCTTGAGAGGGCAAAGGCAGGAAATAGAGTATGGAGTTAGGGGCTTGCTTAATGGCTTTCCTTCCGGCTTCAATGCTCAAGGCATTTCTTTTTTCTTTTTTTGGATTATGCTCTAGTGTTTGAATCATTTTTCTATCTATTCGTCTTTCTATTGATCTATTTGTTTTGCTATCATTCAGTATCAGTAAGATTGATTAGTATGTGGATTACGTGGCTCGCTCTCGCTCTTTGAGTTCTTGGTCTGAAGGTGAACGAGCTCTTGGTGTCGTAATTCCTACTCGCTTTCCTTGTATTAGCTACAGCCACCGAAGCATTCTTTCGTCAACACGAGTTAGCTATTCTCTGATCTTTGCCTTATTCTTTCTTCCTTTTCGTATGTATTTTCAACCGCACAACTGGAACCAAAAATTTCATTGCCTTGAAGAGCCTTCCATTCTTAAGCCAGCCAATCCAGTCAATCAATAAAGGGGCGAAGCGGTGTGAACATGGCCTCATTCTATGACGAGTTGGAGGAGATAGCAGGCTACGGCGAGGAGCCGCCCTACGAGGAAGACAAAAGGGACACTGAGGTCCGAGGACCGGAGGCCCACGTATATGCACTCATGAATACTTATCAATTCAAAAAATTCTTTGATCGTAGAGCAGGCACGTTTCGCCGCTACGCTAAAAGGCTCTTCTATTATGGATCACACGTCCAATTCTCTGGCTCAGAAAGGCTTTCGATGTTTTGATCCTTCTTCTCGTTTTCGCCGTCCCGGCATGTTACCTTCCCTTTTTGGAGTACCAGCTATAGTAGTCAGTCCACTGGGTCTACCTTTTGCGTCCCTGGTGAGGTTGGTTCATCGGCCGAGTCAATCCAGTTTAGAATCTTATTTTCTAGTGAGTTATAGAGCATCTAGTAGATAAACTACTAGCATGAGTAGTTAGACTACCCATACTCAGTTTACGCTGTTCGTGACAGCGATGTTCCAGTCAGACCCGTTCCAGAACCGATGAAAGAGAAAAACCCACTAGCGGGTAAACCTGTGCTTTAGCCCCCAGCAATAGATCTAGTGAGACAGGATTTTCCTTGCCTATGTTCCCCCTGAAGTGAGGCCCCACCGAATCGTCTGCTTAGTCTTCTTTCTCTTTCCTGTGCTATCCAGAAGAGTGAGACATAAGTCTAAAGTTATCCCACTAGTAATGTGCACTATCTGACTTGTCCTTGGTACATCTTATATGAAGCAGTACTGTAGCCTTACAAGCTGCTTGAATGGGTAGCGGACTTTCTATCTACGCCGAGTTTTGATGCCCGACTCAAAGCCTCCTACTCTTCCCCTTCCGCGAAGACAACCTCTGCCGCCTAGTCTGCTTGCCTTTGCTTCCTAAAGTGAGATGTCCAAGAGAAAAGGAACGAGGGGAAGAAGCGACGAGAACATAAAATCGTGAATGAAAGAGCGTGACGAGACTTTCTCAATTCGAGATGTTAGAAGGTGCAAAATCAATGGGTGCCGGAGCTGCTACAATTGCTTCAGCGGGAGCTGCTGTAGGTATTGGAAACGTATTCAGTTCATTAATTCATTCCGTGGCAAGAAATCCATCATTGGCAAAACAGTTATTCGGATATGCAATCCTGGGCTTTGCTCTAACCGAGGCTATTGCCTTGTTCGCATTAATGATGGCCTTTTTGATTCTCTTTGTTTTCTAAGTTTCTCCTTTTGAAAGGTGTAGTCTCTCCTACCTGAAGAGGACGAGGCCCCCGGAAATGGGGGGAAGGGGAGTGGGCAAGGGGCCCCTTCACGGCTAATCGATCTCTCTCCCTCTAGTAAGCTCATCGAAAGACCTGGTGCCCAATACTAAAACTTGGGGAAGGTGGGATGCTAGGTGGACAGGATTGGACGTTAACCTAGAGAGCTAAGTGTAGTGCACTTCGTTCTCTTTGATTGGCACATGGAAGATCCACTTAAAGCATAAAGAAGATCTGCACCGCTAAGACAAGGAAGGTAAGATGTTCAGAAAGAAGATAAGACAAAAAAGTCAATATTGCAACTGACAGCTAATAGGAGAGAGAATACAACTGTCAGCAAATAAAATAGATAAGACAGTCCTGTCTTGATAGTTTACTTCAGATTTCAATGTCCGATCTGACTGTGAGAATAGCGAAGTCCGGAATGACATGCTCAATGCCAGTCCATCCAGAAATGCCAGATGAATCCCGTGAGAGATCTAATCTAGGCAGAAGATCCCATCCCTAAAAAAAAAAAAGTGTAATCAGAGGGTGAAACCTTGCTTTGCAAAAGGGGAGTTCTTTCCCGCATCCATCCCATAAACCCCTGTCAAGCTTCTACTCATTCTCAATTCAGGAAAAGGTTTCCGGTTGCCATAAATAAAACCACAATCACACAGTCAACTCGAACAAAGAGCTTCTCGCCTACAAATTAAGGAGCTGGTCCAAGCCTTCCTCTTTACTGTTTAGGAGTAGCATTGAAGATTCGAAACCTTTCGTGTCGTCAGGTTGCTACACCTAACCTAGCCTAGCGGGAGCTCACTTAAGGCTCCGAGTATCATGATCGTAAGACGACATTTGCTAGCCTCACACTACCCTTTTTGGAACCCTCGAGTAGTCATGTGGAATAAACAAACGAAAAGAAAGGAGAAAGGCTTGCTGTTGCCAAGGCCTATTCCTCGACCATCGTCACCTATTCAATAAGTTGGGAGTCCCCGCCATGTAAACCCATATCCCATGGAAGAATCGAATCAATACCGACTATTTCTTTAGCATCCCGAAGAGTGACGAGAAGACCACACTTTACATCTTTCTTTCAAAAGAGGAGAACGCGCTCATAGAATATTAACAAAAATGAAAGAAATCCTCGTCCAGTGGCACGTCCTTTAGCTGCTGCGGTCCGGTACGGGGAAAGAAGTTCGGACATATTCTATATAGGAAGCGCTCCTTGCCTGAAGAATAGGCGTCTTTCATACCTTTCCTGGGAACGGGCAAGAAAACAGATTGGCCTATGAATGTGCACCCTCTTTCCTGATACTAGGGACATTTGATTCTTTCTGACCTATATTATAATCTTACCAAACTGCTCTTATTCCGCTAAAAGAGCAAAGATAAAAGCCCTCTTATGCCAGAAATTTAATAAAGAATAAAGAAAGTGTACTTTCACCTCTGGAATGGCAACATGCGAAAGACACCCACTGGCGTGCTTACGTTCTTTCTTCGCTTCCCAGCCAACAAGCAACTCCTTGAGCTTTATAAAGCCGTTGATTGCCATCCGTTTTCTTGCTGGAATCTTTTTCTTATTCTGAATATAACCTGTCCTCCCGGGGCTCAAGGGAGAGGCCTGACTGTCTTTTCTATAGAGTTGGAGTAGTAGTTGGACAAAAGAACTCTCTGGCCGGAGTCAAACACGTAGTCGTGACCTGTCCCGTCGTTACTCCTCTTTCTATATATGTTTAGGGAGAAAGAATTAGGCTGCCTAAAAAGAAACTCTAGGCGTTGGATTGTTTTTATTTTCTGCTGGTGAGGAAAGGTCGTGCAATCGCAGAGGACTAGTTCCCTATCCCGCTGATAAGAATAAAAAAGGGATCGGCGCAGTGGATAGGCCACTCTCACTGGAAGAGCTTAGCTTATTCCAAAGCATCCCTGACGCTCTCTAGTTTAGGAATAGAGGGTGCCGCATCCGAGGCAAAGCAAGAGCTAACAGCCTCTTTTTTTCCATCCTTACTTTCATCCGTTAATGCTTCTTCTTTCCAGTCAGTTTAGATCCTGAGAACAAGTCAAGCTTCAAATAAGTAGTCCGCTAAGGTCTGTCTAACAATAGAGCTTCCAGAGGCAAGCCGAAGCGGAGAATGTTTCTCCTAAAGAGTCTATTATAGTAGTCTATCAAAGCACAAGGAGAATGGCTCTGACTAAGCATCTGGTGAGGGATCCGCTGGATTAGTAAGCATCACATAAGGAGGACGGTGGAGATCTAAGTTGCTCCTTTCTTCCCCCTTCCCCAGTTCTCTAACTAGTGGTGTAAGCAAGTGCTCCATTGTGTAATGGTCTAAGGGCCTTTCAGTTCTAATCTGACCTACCGTGTCTAAGGTGTGACTTCTTCCAAGAGTGGGAGGGCTCACAGTAAGACCGGGTAGACGGGTATAGCAGTAATAGTACTTTCACCCAATAGGATAAGGCAAGTCAGTTTGAAAGCAAGGCAAACAACCTTTGCCTCTTGGACTACGGCTTGGAAACCTTTGCCAAGTTTCCTCAGTGAGAAAGGAATCAAACTCACTCTCTTTTCTTCTTCAACTCAACCAAGTCCAATAGAAAACACATTAAGCTTCGTCTAACAGGAAGTAGCACCTGCCGCCTTGCATAGCATGTCGAGAATCCTTTTCCTTGTTTCGAAATACAGATTGTTGTGGAGAGTCTAAATTGCGTAAGAGAAAGAAGCTGTTCTTGAATTGCTAGTCTGTCAGTGAGAAGCTGTGATCGAGAAAGTCTCGCCCAAAGAGCTCTACAGTAGTGCCTTGCGGGGTCGTAGAGCCGGGGGAGCTCAGATCCGATTCTTGCATTCATCTTAACTGCAGATTTCTACTTCTTCTTACCCAGTTTGTAAGCAGAGGAGAACAAATAAGATAGAAGCCCATATTGAAACTATACTTCCTAACTAGAGTAGTAAGAAGTCTTTTCAGAAGCAGTAGACTGAGAGGCTTTGGCAGAATTGATCGAACTTCTTGCTCTCAGGGTGCTTCGCTTGAGCTCAACCATCCGGGATGCTTGTTTTCTGAGGATGATTCTTTCGCGTAAGTAAGGGAAGTGTTGAGCCAGAGTAGAGATGACCTTTTCAGCATCGCTGTGAGAGCATCCGAGTGAATAATTTCTGCCAATTGCATGCTGAAATAGTTTCTTAGTGCTTCCCTTTGTTCTTGCAAGAGATCAAGACTGGTAGGCAGGCTAAGGCCAGAGATTCAATGCCCGAGGTCTTTCCTCTCCTTATCAGTCGAGTTACTTCATAACCTCTTCTTCTGATTATAGTCGTCGTAACTCTCTCTATCTTAGGTGTCGGCATCACACATATCATATAGATTGTGTGTAGTGAGTGAGATTTCCCAAACAAAACATTAGGAAAGGAGTTAAAAAAAGAAAAAGAATAGAGGCCATCTGACTTGGTTAAGTCATGTTAGTTGTGGTTAACAGCAGAACCAAAGCAGAATGACTGACCCTGCCTCCAAAGAGGAAGGTGCATTCCTTGTTATATCCCATAGCTTGCTGAGACCGGAGATAGGGTCCCCTCAGATATGACGATAGGTACGTTCCTGCCAAACATGTTAATAATATAGGTTTCCCTATGGGCATATCCCAGGTTTCCAATATGATCTTAAAATAGACAATCACACACAAAATAGCTCGACTGTAATCCGAGTAACGAAGACTGATAAGCATAAGGATTGAGAATTCATGGGATTGATCAGGTCTCAAGACTGGGACGTCGCTTTTAGCTGCTTTTTTGCAGACTAGATTACTAGGATGCTTGGGAAGTAGCCGTATCTTCTTCTTGCTCCGCTGCTCTCAGAAAACCTGGGACTGAATCTCTAAAATAAGGACTTGTCTATCCGGTTTATCCTGTTAGTGAGATGGGTGTAGCTCCCCTGGATGCATGAAGGCTTTCTTCTTTTGAATTCGGGTTCCCGCATATTGATTGATGCTTCCTTGGAATACCTTTCCATAGGAGTGGTAGAGTCCTAATAAGAGGCCAATTCCTGATACGCCCCTATGAATCTCCCTGGATATCTTCACTTTCTTCGGACGAGCATCCCTGACATAGCTGCCCTTGATAGAAATCCCCTGGCTTTCCTTACTAAATTATAAATCAATCCGGCAATCTTCCTTACAGTTATTTTCTCCTTAATAGTCTATCGGAATTTCTCTGAGAAACCCCCGGGAATCCTTACTTAAAAGCCCCTTTATCTTGATTGTTCGAATAGGATGTGTTAAGCAACAACTTCAAAGCCCTTAGCTACCGGTATTGCTTTGAAAAATCCTGGGTTAATGCAGGTTTCTTTGCTTTCTTTTTATCTGACGCAAGTTATTCATTGATAAAATCAGGATCTTTCTTCTCTCTTCGTTCCTCTCCTTACAGTCGAGTTACTACGTTCCTCTTCTTCTTATTCCCTCCCATGCATCAACAGTTCCAATTTATGGGATAATCCGAGGCAAAGGCCATATCCCGAAGCTAACTCATAACTCTTTCCCGAGTCAACTCACCCTTTCACGCTAACCCTGCTTTGGAAAAAAGAAGGAATGAAATAGCTCGACTGATAAGGAGAGGAAGCAAGGCACTTGAGATGGGTGCTTTCCTTCTTTTTTCTTTCGAAGGTGTTAAAGGGCTGATTGAGGTATAAATTCAATACATATAATTTTTATTTTTCTTGATTTGGTGGTAACCCATTTGGACGAGCAATCGCTACTTCGTTCTCGCCTTTGAGTGTGCAGGGCTTGAATCATCCATAAAACGCCTATTCCTAGGTGCCAAGCTTGTGTTAAAGATCTTACTTGCCTGATTCCCGGAACTGGGTTAAAATAAAAAAAGTGAAGAATTGCAAATATTTTAGATATTGTCTCAGTACTTGTGGCTAGTCCTATTATATGGACTTGACCTCCCTAAGGATGCTTCCACAGAAGAGGCGAGAGGTTCTATCCTTCGGGTATGTGTACCGAACGGGAAATCTATACTCGTAGGCGGTGATACCTCAAGCCCATGATACAACATTTTAAAGTAAGAAAGCAGTTGATAACGAAAAGTTAACCCCCGGTCGGACTTGGTAGGGTAGGAGCCGAATAGAAGGCATAAAGTCAGAGGAATGAGCGGGTAAAGAAGAAAGAGATTGGAAAGATGAGATTCATGTATTGACGTAATCTAGTAGACCCTTAAAGAACATCCAAACCTAGAAACAAGAGCACGCCCATCAAACGGAAAGAATTGATAAATAGGAGGCGGGTAAGCCCGAATAGCTTCCTCAAAAGCATGATGTAGCGACTTACTATTAATTCATAATGCGAGCTAGCATTTGGGGCTAATGTCTGTAGATGTGATACCTCCTGGTCAGAGACGGAGAATCGCTGTTATCGGATCTGGTAATAAACGTATGCTTAGTAGGGAGGGGCTCGCCCAGATGCTTTGCGAGACCGAATCATTTTGTGTTCGGTTGCGTTATCTACCGCAAAGAGGGACTCCCCCTTTCTATTAGAACAGTGTTAGTTCGCTATTACTGCCGGTCAGGCCGACGAGAATTCTATTCTGATATTGCTATGTGCGCCACTAGAGCTTTGATCATATGCTTTGAGCCGAGTCGATGAGTTTGAATATTCATTCGTGTACGTATGCCATGTAGATTGAAAAGGGAGAAGCCCTCACTGACGGAGTATAAATAGCACACCAGATGGATCATTCAATAGAAAGCCGAAGGCGAAGAGTGAACACCTCCAAAGGGCTGGGTGAGAGAAAGCGTCCTTTGTTGATACCTAGTGTACACCGCCACCTACTGAAATGGATTAATAAACGTGGCTTTCTATTGCTTGTAGCGGCGTTGCTTCCTTTTGTTCACCGCGGCGAAAAATGAAATCTTGAGAAAGAAGGCCTTGTGGGGCATCTCCAGCAGCGCCAAAGAAGGAAGATGGAAAGTCTTCTTTGTAGACTCGCACCGCTCACTTACGGTTTTATACAGAGGGGGGTTGTATTGAAGGGCCATAAGCTTTGAATATGCGTTGGTTCCAATCCGGATCTCGTTGTTTGGGTCTCGAGATGATATTCAGGAGACAAAAGAGCAGAGCTGATAGAAATGCTAATTATAATGGAGATACTAATTCTTTAATAAAGACTTGTGCCCATTGTCCAAGATTCCTTTGTGGGACTTTCTTTTTATTCTTCTTGACTTGACTCAACAACCCTCCAATTCAGGACAGAACTCTAAGGGTATCTCTGAAGATTCAAAATACAGAAGAGCGACTGCCAATCAAGACAATATTGAATTGAAGCACGCGCCTTAGGACCGATCCCAGTGAAATAGGAAAACGAATCCGCGCGCTACCGAGTTTCCTTCATCGATCGGAACAAAACTAGCAAAAGAAAGAGGGAGCTGCGCTATACATAATACAAAGGGACCCAGGCTCTGCCCGAATGATACGATCAGCAACTTCTAGTACCCAAGCTATGTGATCAATAACTATTCTCCTAGAGGCGAATCCCTCAGGGCGCCCTAAGCAACCGAAGGGTAGAGAAGATGAAGAATAAGGGTAATCTAAGCATGCGCCACCAAAAGGAAAGAGAGGACCGATTGATACCAATAGCAAGATACACATCTTTTTTTTTAGACTCCGAGGGTTGAGAATAGTTGAGGATCAGAAGATTGGCCTTAATAGATTAAGTGCAAACTTTCTTTTTTATATTATATATATGAGTAAGCCCCTTCCCTTAGGAACAGAAGTATACACAAGGGGGTAATTTCTCACAATTATTCACGTTCAACTCCAAGATCCAGCAAGCCAACTTCAACCGAAACTGAGTCACATTCTCCCTCTCTTCCTAATGGAGGCACATACCATTCTTGTAACAGTGGATGGATAAAAGTCTCGTAGTCTTTGTTTCTAAAAAGGTCGTGCCCTTTCTACATATATCGAAATTTTAGTCTTTCACCCCTCCTTTATCGAATTAGCTATGGCTAATCTAGTAGAGTAGGGCTAATCAGAAGTTTCACTATGGCGATTGGAAGCGAAGCCTCAATTCAAATCGAGCAGCAGCTTTTCTACACTCAAAGGGAACCCGGCATCCCATTAACTGAGACTTCCTATGCATAGCTGTAGCCTTTCGTCATACCCTTTGGCTACTTAGTGCCTCCACCTACTACTAGGCTGTAATCTTCTTGTTTCTAAACTAAATCGAGGGTCTATGCGGCTCTCTGAATAATAGAATATGTCCACTGTAGTCTATTTGAAGCGTTCCTGCTTGTCTTGAATCAAACGGAATTGAATAACCCTGTGTAGCGGATAGCATGGACTGATTGAAATAGCATACTTGTGCAATGGATCTCGTTTATCTTTCATATGTTAAATGTTCGTGTAGTGAATTCACGGCTAGAGATAGTACATTCTGGGTCGATCAAGGAAGGTAGCGTATACGGGTACTTGGGATTGAGTAGAGCATAGGTTCAATAACCGGGCTTGGAAAAGAGAATGATAATCTCGTTCAGCAAGAGGCTGGGTTTTTGGTCTTTCTACGTTTCCGCTTATGCTCCTTTGGTTAGTACTCCAAATTGGATTTCTTTCTGGTTGGTTCGAAGTAATGCTCCTTTTATTTAGCTATTCCCTACATTCTTTGGTAAAAGTGCTCATGCAGCTTCTAAGGGATGCCTTCCCCTCCAAGTTGTTTCAAAGTAAGATCTGTGGATAAACGATGGTTAAGCCGCATCGGTGCGGTCGGGATCGCCCGGTACTTGTGAGGCAGAAGAATCCTTGAATAGAAGATCGAGCTTGTGGAAAGTCTTTTTTTAGTACTTGTTAGCGTCCCTTCCCCCTGAGTTCAAGATGTCCCTTTCCGCTTCTCTTTCAGCAACTTCCGGATTGGTCAAGCCTCGAATCGAATCCTGGATCAACGCCCTTTTTCGCTTAACCCATTCGTTCACAGTCGATTCAACTTAAACCAATGTCACATGTCTTGTGAGCATTCAACCATGATCTTCTTTTGTTCACATCAGATCTTTCCTGGTAACTAAGGCAATGAAATTTTATTAATGAATAAATTACCTCATATCTTTCCCTCTGGGTGGGATGATACGAAATAGAGCAGTTGCCAATTGGCATGCGAAACCGAGAAGGAACTTACTTTCATAGACAAGAGCTGACCTTGGGCCAATGACCAGATATTTAAGATTATTAGCCAAAGTAGATAGAGTGAATGGGAATAGTCGAATGCCCTATGGAGTAAAGGGAAGGGGCTTGAGTTCTGAGACGAAGATAAGGCTTCCGGACATATGGAAGAAGGAGGCATCGTAGATGAGGAGATCCAGTTGTGCTTGCTGCCTATCCACTTGGCGAGTAAGAGGCTCTGTGCAAGAGTGGATTTTCAACCTTCTGCCTTTGCTTGCTTCATCTGCAGAGCTAACTCCGGAAGTGACTGCTCTAGCCAATGCGCATGCGTTCCTTCCTAAATGCAATTAGGCTTCTCGCGTTGATCACATAGCTTCTTCTGTAGTGCGTGTATTTAGTGTCTCCTTTGCTGTCCTATCGCGGAGTTATGTACGTAGGGTGCGCGTAGAAAGCTTATAGTGCTCTTCTTTGATTGATTGTAATTGAGTTGACTGACTCAGGAACTTTCCCTTAGGGTGAATGCACTAGGTGAGCGTCTTTCAATGCTTGCTTTTTTAGTTGTTTAGCCTATAGCCTTGTTGCTAAAGCTGTTAGCGCGTAGTCTGTCTCATATACCTCCAAGAGCGGTGAGTGGGTGTAGTAAGATAAGATGTAGGTAGGCATATCTATGTTTGGGCACTGAACATGGTAGCTATAGCGAGGGGAAAGATCCATAGCAAAGACCGGTAAGCTCGCTTCCCACATCCCATTCGATGCTTTCCCTCCTTCTTTATTTGCTTGATGCGCCGCTCGGTGTGCTCAGATGGTTCTGCTTCATGCTCGTCGACTCTGAGTTCGGGTTTCAATGAGTACCACGATCATTCCCGTTAACCAAATCTCTCCATTTTATGATCAATTCATTAGATCCAGCTCCCTGGCAGTTACAAAAGAACATCTTCATTGGGATGCTGTCAGTGAAGAAAAAGAAGTAAACTGTCATACCTGGTTCCAAGGGAAGAGAGCCCCAGTGAAGTAAACCGAGGGCACGAAGCAAGGTATGGTGGGTGCCAGCTACTTTCACTTGTTAGGAGTAGGGGCTGAAAAGAGCTCTTTGTATAGGTTGGGTTTGCTGGGCTTTGATGCTGACCTTCTTTTTTTGAAAAGGGGAAGGTTTGATAAAGGAGCTTTTAAGCCCTTTTGCTGGATTGTTGGTCTGCAGCCCCGCCCTATAGAATAGAATGAATCCAATAAGGAGAGGCCTATGGATGACCGAGCCACTCTTATACTACTCCTTACCTCACCCCCTTCTCACTTAAAGGGCGAAGTCGCTGAAGCGAGTCTAAAGGCCAAAGAGTGATCTTTGAACGTTACTACGCATCCTTATTAATGAATAGGTATAGTGTAAGGTAGGTTTGTTTGGGTATAGCAGGACTTGAACCTGCGACCATTAGGTTAAAAGCCCAATGCTCTACCAACTGAGCTATACACCCCCAAAAAAGATAGATAGTAGTAAATAAAGATTGGTGCAGAAAAGAGGGCGGCCCCTCTTCTCATCATATTAAAGGGGCGCAGCTCTGTATGAGGCTCGTACTGCGGAGCAAGCGAAGAATAAGGGCGCGCGTTAGCACTCCTGCAAGAAAACGGCCTTACTCAACAAGCGCACCTTTATTAGTAAGTTGTTTCCACTCATTGAAGATTCTATCTACAAAAGAAGGTCAACGGGGGATACTAAAGTTGCTCTCACTGACACCATCTACGAGAAGGTGAGGAGGTCGTCTTTCTTTTCTTTCCGGCCGCCATACGGTTCGCCTTAAAGCCGGAGAAAGGGAGGAGCAGTTATCTATGTAATTACGGTCTTTGTTGGCCGTTGTTCCGGTCGAGCACTCTCTTTTCTTTGCTTTGTTCAATAGAGTCTTACCAAACAAGACTGACTTCTTACCAACCCGCGAAGGGTTGTGAAGTTGGACCAGGTACGAAGAATGAATCTATATCTGTGTACAGTACGGAAGTTGCTGGCCGGCGGCCGCTCAACTGTTCGAGCGCAATACAGTGGTGGTTGGTTCCGATTCGACAAGGGTAGAATGCCTGGTCGAAGGTCCAGTACAGTAGGTAGCAGGCGTGTTCGTTTTGGCTCCCGAGCGAGAACGAGAAAGAGGCGCTGCACCATTCTTGCTGCTATGTACGTGAACCTTGACTTGAGAGATTCATCCAATGGAACCCACACTCAAAGGAGGACCACAAGCTCGGGGCTCGACGAAACATAAAATATCAGCATTAAGAAACTGACTTATTGGGGTTAGCAGTGAAAGAAAGAGCCCGGCATTCATATGAATAGCTTAGTCTACTAAAATCAAAGAGGGACCAGCCTCATCGTGGTAATTATCGTTCACCTCTAATGTGACACGTTCCCTCCCAGTTATATGATCCACGGGATCAGTCGGCTAGAGAGCGGGGCTATTCTTCTTCCGGGGAGGGAAAGTCGTCCCCTCTACTGATCGAACCCTCAGTTCGGGGGTCTTCGTCAACATGTTTTGAGGCTCCAGTCTTCGGCGGGTCACCATTACTTGACTTAGAAAGGCGAACATCTAGGCAAGGGAAAGCGCAGTGCGCCTGGTGCAAATGGCTTTTTTCATGATATACCAATCAGAATGGAGGACCCTACCTACGTACATGATTGATAGAAGAACTACGTAGGGGGTCGGTCAACTTGATGCGGGAGAGGCATGAGTGCAGTTCGATCTTGTGGTGTATTCGTTTGTAGTGAGTAGGGCCTCTTTCTCGTTGATCAGTTCGCCTCCGCTCTATTGAAAGGTCTCCATTCCTACGGCGGTTTTGTCAACGAACGCGTCTCGGGCCGGATTGACTAACCTAACCCTTACTTAAGGGGGCCTTGCCATAGTTGGGTGCTCTGCTTTAGTGTGATTTACGAAGGCTAGGCTAGTAATACCAAAAATGAAAAGAGATCGGGGTCGATAGTTGGCAAGGAACTTGATCCCCCCAAAACACAAAAGGGGCAGCTGCGGTCGAACTCGAATTCTGGAAATCAAATAAGTCGGGGCCCTTTTACCTTACCAAGTCTACCGGATAGAAATTAGCAGATCAGGTATAGATACGGGAAAGGCTTTCTCCCTCAGTGGAATCGGTGGAACGCCCTGCTTCCGGCTAAGTATACAGAGTTGGGTCTACCGTTCGTTCCACCGTTACCTCTATTCTATTCCGATCTTTCTTTTCTCCTTTGCTTCCTTGTCTCGTCTATCCTTCTCTGCCTTCAGCCTGTCTTTGAGCTCTATCCCGTCCTTCCTTTGGCTTGCCCTGAGGATTGACTCTCCAAAGTCAGTCGATTTGATCACTGTTCGGTTCGAGTCTTCATCGATCGGGTGGATCTATATGCTGAGGGGGGATGGAAAGGTGGGTGAGTCATGGCTGTGGACAGAGAGAAAGAAAGCGGTAGTCTTCCGGTGGAATAGATTTATAGTAAGTGTCTTCTTTCCTTCTCTTCTAGTAAGCGCCGTCAGGTCTCTCTTCTTGGGATATCTTGATCACCAGAAAGGATAGAGATCTTAAGTAGACATGCTTTAGGCATCGATCATCTTCCTAACTACATGGTACTCCCCCTCCCATTACTGGAACCGACGAAAGGGGGTGGAATAAAGAAAATGAGGAAGTGTCCCTTAGAGAAAGAGAGTCCGCTCTCTCATTGTCTGATTGCATCGTAGAGCGTCTGCACCAATTGCTTGGTTGCAGTAGCAGCCCCCTTTCTCCTTCTTTCATATGATAAATTAGAAAGATTTTAAATAGAGTAAGTGTAAGAGCGACTTCAATCTTTATTCGCTAAAAAAGAGAAGCTGGGTTCCGATAATAGTAGTTTCATCTGGATTGGGTTAGTGTTCAGTGTACCTATGCTTCTTTCGATCTGCTTTCTAGTTATGAATAAGACTCGTCTTCAAGTTCAAGTTAATATCATAGATAAAGATAAGAAGTGAAGAAAGACAGAACGAATCTCTTATCGCCATCTTTATCTTTCTAGCAGTGCTCTCAACTATTATCTTATTATATATAATACATATCTTTCTTCTCTTCTGCTCTTTGCTATCATAGCCACTTCTACATCAAACTGTGCTGCAACCTTAATCCTAAGAAGACGGGGTAGGACTGGAGTCTTAGGGATCTCTTTAGAATGTGGTGTGCCCTTGGCCGGGGCAAAAAGACAAAAATGATTCTCGAAAGTGGTAGCTCTGCGAAGGTTCCATCTACAGAGCAGGTGGAGAAGGTCGGCGGGCTTCATCTAAGTCCCTATCGGAGGTTCCATAAGGTACATTCACTTTGTTGGGAGGTGTAGACGCTTAAGCTGGGAACGGCAGTAAGGTCCCTCTTGAGATTTGTCACTTCTTGCTTGGCTTGTAAGGCTGTGGCAATAGGAGGTTGGAGCGATGCATGATGGCCGGGAAAAGACGTAGCGCTTTAGAGAAATCGGGATTACACCCTTTTTTATATTATATCCCTGTCACAGAGTTTGGCCAGAAAAAAGGTCACGCTTTGGCCTATAATGAGATAATTAGTTTATGCACGTGGTGGAGCGGGCAGTCTTATGCCCTGGTAATCAAAGAAATGAGTAAAACGGCCCAAATAGCCAAATCGGTAAAAATGGCATAAGAGGCTTTTTATAAGTCCATTATGACGGTTCAGGAGGCTAGAACCGTTGACCTTGAGGATGAAGCATAGCGCTGCTTAAGTTAAGGAAGAGTTCGCTTTTCTTTTGCCGTAGGAGTTGCCGGCAGGTCTACCCCCTCGGAGACGGGTAGATCATCAGTCTGACTACTAATCAGGCCAGCGGAAAGCTAGGCCCTTTCTCACCTGCAGCAAATGAGGAGGGAGGCTGCTTTTAAGTGACTTGACAAAGGATTGGAACTAGGCCAATGCCAATCTCATCTATTGCAGCAAAGAAAGAGGAAAGGGGCGAAGCGCTAGTTTGAATTGAAGTAGAGGAGATGCCATACGGTAGGAGGCAATAATGAATTAAGCCGGTATGAATGGAGCCTTGTTTATTAGGCTAGATCGATGTGATGTATATTTATTGGCTCTAATCCTCGGGGCACCCTATGGCATATCCTCTTTAGAAAGAAGGTTTCATTAGCACACTTCAAATGGCTTCGTTTAGTGTAATCTGGCAACTGCGTATTTGAGAAGAGTCTTTACTATGGATGGGGATATTCATAGAATCTTCCTATTTTTTTTTGATTGCATAGGATAGAAAGATGAAAGAGAAAGACAAGTAAATGAAAGGCAAGTCACGGGATCAGAGGATTAGACCGATGTACCATAATAGTGCAGCAAGGAGGAGAGACTAAGCAATCAAAGGGATGCAAGCAAGTCAGCTGTTTCGGTACGAAAGCCTGACAGCAAGCATTCTCGATTGAAGCATGAAAGAGACTTTTTTCGGGGTTTAATAATTCAAAAAAAGAAGTAGTGCTTTATAGAAATAATGGATTAAAGCGGTTTTCTTGCTAATGAGATGAGGGGAAGAGCTGCTTTCGGTCTCGGTCCAAGGCATTCTCTCAAGTAGCAAAGGCAAGACGGAAAAGCAGGTGTTGTCGGCCTTTCCGCTGCTATTGGTTTACCGCTACAGGATTTGCGCTCTCCAAGCAAGCATTAAGATCAGGCATGTAGGAAGTAGGGTAAAAAAGTAAGCATGAAGCTTTGACATAAGGTTTGTCTTCCTCTACCTTCTCTTGCTATTGGATTGAAGAGAAGGCCAAGAAAGAAGTGATTAAGAGCACTTTCGAAGTCAGTATCCGCTTTGCTTTATGGTCAATATCATATCCAGATCCACCTTAGTCAGAGTTGCATCAACTAATACGGAATATCCGGTGTTAAGGAGCTCTAAACCCCCTGTTAGCTCACTTGGTCGTGTCCTGTGGAGACAGCTCCCAACCAGGACCAGGAAGGTTACATAAATTATGGAAATGAACCTTACCCTGTTTGACAAGTTGTTCCGACTTAAGGCCATTAAGTAGTGGAAGATCTTGGAAGGTCTTCCACTACTTAAGATGGTTCTTAATCGAGTCATCTTGGTAGTGACCGATGGTCTCAACAAAGAGCTCTGTGTCGGAGCGCACTTGTTTGCTAAGGAGGTGATCAGGCTTGTCCGGAAATCTGGTTTCTTGTTCACTGCGCTTTACTTAAATGTGCTGTGTCATTGCAGCAAGCTTATGCCCCGGAAAACAGGCCTCTTGCTGCCTTTTCCTGTCTCGTTGACGAGGTCAGGGTAATCCTAGGATTATCCCGTCTTTCCATCGTAGTAAAGTCGGAAAGATGAGACGTCCGACTTACTAGTGAAACTCTACTTATCATTCTTCACTCTTGCAAGGGCTATACCCTTAGCCAAGAGATTGACTAATAAAATAAAGTAGTAGAATCCATAGTGACTCCGACGGACTCTGATCAGATGGTAGATGTCGTTAATGACATAACTGCCGACTGGGAGAGTCTAATTCGTACCTATGTACCTCGGATTGGCTCCATCCCCATGTGTCAGGGGATCACATGGAGTCCGTCTTGGAAGGCAGTCCCTTCTCGAGGGAGGAAGTCTGATAGGGCTTTAAGAGATAGGGACTGCCGCGGTAAGAAAGAGTCACTCAGTGAATCAGTGGATCACACACTTGTTGGAGACAGGGACACGCCTTACTATTGAAATGAAAAAGTATACAAGGAAAGGGTGAAGTCTGGGGACAACGGTAAACGTGAGGAATGGGATCTCCAAACCCGCCCTACTCAAAAAGTTCGCAACCAAGGGACATGCCGAACACCTACCTTTCCAACTAAGTCCAACGCGAGGACCCTTTAATTTAATTGACGATGCGTTCCGTCGTCAGCAAGCGGTGGCCGACAAGGCCCTTTTCCCTAAATCTCTTGGGAAGCGAAGCAGGCTTTCTGATTCTGAGAGAAATCGAAAGGCAAAGAGATAGGCAAGCCAAACCAAATAAATAAGGAATGTTTCAATCTTTACCTCTTTTTGTCAGCCGGCAATCATAGGGTAAGCCCATCTCCTTCTTGGAGAAAGTTTACATGTTGGGCCAGGCTAGTTTGCTTCGATGGTAGGAGTCCACGCAGTGAGGCAGCCATTTCCAGCCCAGCCGAACGAATAGGATCCAATAGAGTAGCCCGCATTGCAAGCTCTTTTCTTTCCCAGGGAGAGCTGGTTATAGGTCAAGCGCAAGACATAGGATGTGAAAGCGGTTTGCTTGGTTCTTTCTTCGCGCGAGACAGGGGGAGTTATGTTTTCTTACATCCCGTTATATAACATCAAGTGTGAATGAGTTGCCCCCCCTAATTCCATGGCTCCTAGTGCTTCTGCCTAAGAGCGAGTTGAAGTCTTAAGGGCTTTAAGCCACCCAGTTTCATTCTTTATCGCTTTGAGTTTTGTTACATCCCCCCCTTGCCTTGTCCCCGTAACCGCAGTCTAGGGATGAGGGCAAGCAGATTTCGCGGGCAAAGAAGTTTTGGTTCTAGCTCAATGGTAATCTATTGAGAAAACAAAGTTTTAAAGTAGGCAAGCGGATAATGGATTTCTTTTGTATCCCTTAGTCTATCGAGCCAGGCCTCTCCACTTGCAGAAAAAAAAATAAAATTGATTAGTTATTAGTAAGCGAGTGAAAACAAGAAAAAGGAATGATTTTAGTTTGAATGTCCGTCTATCTGAGAACGAGAGATACAACATTTCGCTGAGCAGTACTATTTCCAATTGGGCAAGCTCTTTTCTTTCCTCCAGTATGTACATATAGATTCTTTCTTATTACCAGATAGGAGACCTACCTATCCCTATAGCGGAAGTCTTTCCCGCAAGCGGCGGGATAGGGGAAACCAGCAAGTAAGCCAATGAGAGAAAGGAAAGAATATATGTGCTTAGCTCTGTAGATTCAATAAGTAAGAAAAAATTCTAGGGCAAGAAGTTTGAAAACAATTCATTCCAGCCATTTCCAGTGACCTTTTTTGGGGTTGGTTCTATACGAGGCAATCGAAGATGGTCCCTGTCTGTCATCCAATCCAATAGGCATTTAGGGATCCCCTTTTTTATATTTATATTAAAGTGAGCTTTTGGTAGTCCTATGCCTGTCTCTCCAGCTTGTCTATGTCTATGGGTTTGCATATGTCTTTTCAAGGGCTGGCCTGGCATTTTATAATGACCTTAAATGAAAGCGTAAGAGCTAATGATAAGGAGCTAAAGGCCTACATTCTAGTATACCAGGATCGTCACGAGAGGATTGGGGAAGGTCTAACTATGGACCGGACCATAAGACGCAGTTTATTATGGCCTAGTATAGGATATCTTTATGTTCCGCTGAAAAGAGATAAGCACTAAGAAGACGACTATTTTGTGTTGAATATGCTTTCTTCCACGATATGGAGGGAGTCACACTATCATATGGTTTTTATGCAATACAATAGTAGAGTCAGAAAAGATCCCTTATAGTAGTCTAGTATAGAACCAACCTATCTAAGATCCTTTGCTAAAGAGCTATCCAATACCCCCCAACCTGTTAGAGTACCAGGGGCAATAGACAAATTTAGGAATGAATCTTTCCATTAACATTAACATTAAGGCTTGAAGATCTAGGCCCCTCCAATAGCATAAAAAAGGTAAGCCTTTGGAGTGTAAGTGTCAATTCCCAACCATCTAGTTCTAATGGAAGTTGTAGTTGCAAAGCCAGTTTAAGAAAGTTCATTTTCAAGCTGGTACGTGTGACTGCAAGAAAATGTTTCCCTACAGTTGCATTGACCCTTACCTTTTTCGGGCTTCCATGTGAGCCAGTTTTCAAGACTTTCTACAGCAGTGGTAGGGTACACCTATGTCATTTCCTTTTTTTTAAGGGGATCTACGACTTAATATAAAGATAGGACCAAAGTCAAGTGATTCAACTCAAGCACGAACCGCTACCTCCTCTTCTCCGACTTCAGCAGAAAAAAGTCAAACAACTCATTATCTCATGTCAACAGCGCATTCGTTCACTCAAACAGCGCATTTGTGAGCTCCAAGTCCAAGAGCCTATCCGGTACGAGAAGTGAAGGGTGAATGTGAAATTCTCTTATTTAGTTTAGCGAGAGTCGAAAGGTCGTAAGCAAGTGGCTATGGGGAAGTCAGTTTATAAGAATCACTGATTGGAATGGTATCGAAGGCGACCATGGGGAGCTTTGTAAAGCCGAGTAAGTGATCCGAAGGAGAAGCTGTGACGGCTCCTCTTTCATCAGTTTCATTTGGGAAGGTGAGGGAATTAATAGAGTCATATTCCAAAAAAATGGCTATTCTTTTTTTTTTTATAAGTCTTTCGGGAAGAGCTTCAAGGAGAAAGGCGGAAGACTTTTTATTTATATATTATATGGAAAGTAGGTCCGGTCCGTGCGACTCTTGGGGAGTCTATCATCATAGCTGGACCTAGATGAAGCCATGTCCTTATTCGCGAACTACAGCAAACCTGTCTTAAGCATAGTGCCAGTGTAGGAAAGTCTTTATTTGAGAGAGTTCGGTAAGGCTAACGGTAGCAAGCATTCCTTCGAAGCAAAGGAGGCAAAGCAGTAGGACGCTGGATAGCCAGTCTGTTTAATAATGAAATATAGTAGAAAGCTGGTCAAACTCTTGAAAGCAAGGCTTGAAAGCAAGGAGCAATCCAATCAGTGCGAGCGGGAAGTCCAGTGAGTGGGAGGTCTGAATGAATGGGTCTTTTAGAGGGTTAAGTTCCCACGGGTAAGATGCTTGATGAGTAGGTGCGGGTTAGTAGCAAGAAGGCTTTATTACTTCAATGAAAAAAAAACATAAATAAGTGAAGATCTGGTTGATTCCATTCTAGAGTCACTCAGGGAAATGACTCTCGATTGAGATCATGCCACCTTTTTTTCTATCCATCTTAGTCTTTCTGATAGCTTTGGTCTTTTTCCCCATGTCTTTCTTGGTTGGTAAACCCAACCGGCGATTTACAACAAACAAGTCTTTCTTCATTTTTTTTTAGAGCAAGAAAAGAAGCGGAACTACAAGAAAGCTTTCTTTATATGGATAACCAATCCATTTTCAAATATAGTTGGGAGACTTTACCCAAGAAATGGGTTACAAAAAATGGAAAGATCGGAACATGGGAATAGATCTGATACCAAACGGACTACCTATTTCAATTGTTGTGCTTTCTTAAATTGCATACCTATACAAGGGTTCAAGTTTCGATCGATATTTGCGAGTTGATTATCCCTCTCGAAACGAAGATTTGAAGTGGTCTATAATTTACTGAGTACTCGGTATAACTCACGCATTCGTGTACAAACCAGTGCAGACGAAGTAACACGAATATCTCCGGTAGTCAGTCTATTTCCATCAGCCGGCCGGTGGGAGCGAGAAGTTTGGGATATGTTTGGTGTTTCTTCCATCAATCATCCGGATCTACGCCGTATATCAACAGATTATGGTTTCGAGGGTCATCCATTACGAAAAGACCTTCCTCTTAGTGGATATGTAGAAGTACGCTATGAGGATCCAGAGAAACGTGTGGTTTCTGAACCCATTGAGATGACCCAAGAATTTCGCTATTTCGATTTTGCTAGTCCTTGGGAACAGCGTAGCGACCGGATAATTCAGAATCAGAATAGGTCCAGCTCTATAGGATAGGGGACAAATCAATAGGAAATGCTATTTGCTTTGTAAGAAGAAGAATCAACTTCTATGAAATGAAAGAGTTCGCGGGAATTGTCTTGATCGTCGGAAAATAGTAGTCAGAAGTGTTATCGAACGATTTCCTGCAATTCTTCCCAGTATGTCATGAGTAAAGAATCCAGCTACAAGTCTCGATCTATACAAAACGCACTGGGTTTTTGTGTTTCTTTCGGTTTCATTGATAGCAGAAGAGCCTGACTCTATAGGATAGGGGCACTAGCGCTTTATTTAAAAAAAAAAAGTAAAGGGGCCACGTAACGTAATAGGCTGCTATTCTAGGCTCGCTTCGCTTCTTCAAGCTCCGCCCCTTATTGGAAAACGAAAGCGCTAACGCGCCTTATATTTATTATTTTTTTTAGTAAAGCAAAGCAACCTTTCGCGCCAGGCGCTCACGTTGTCGTCTGGGTGGAAGCTGGCGGCAGGGCTTGCTTAACCGTATATATGAATCGGGACTCGCCCTGGATCTCCGAATAGCCTCACCTGAAACTGGTAGACACACTGAGCCACCACGTACCCCTCTCGCCCGTCGTATGCTATGGATGGTCACACTAGCCCCTCGATGGCATGGCGTTCCCATTGACTGTTCCTGAGGTCATTCTTAAGGGAGATCCTTAATCCTGAAAGAAGGAAAGGCATCAATCCAGACCGGCCGGCAGCACCCGAAAAAAAAAAGGAAAAAGCCCTTTATCGGTATCGGATTCGAACCGATGTTGCCTATTTCTTAAGGGCGAACTGATCGACTTGCATGTGTTAAGCATCTTTCTCAAAGTAGCATGATTGGACCTTCCTCTTTCTCTTACTTAGATAGAGGAGAGAGCACGTAAGACTTTCTTTTCTACGATCTTTCTTCTCTTATTTTTTTTATTCTTCCTTGGCCGTGTGGAACATGGAATTAGCATTATGTCATTCCCTACTAGTGATCACCCATCCAGGATTTGAAGAAGAAGCGCCATAGGAGGACTTCGAGATCAAATATAGATGTTTCTTTCCATTCCTCGCGAGCCACTTATTTCTCCGAAACAAGAGAGAAAAGTGATTTTCCTCCTTTTTCCCAATAAGTCGACGGCGTTACACCATTGGGATACTTCGAATAAACTAGAGTACATATAGGATACACCGGTGCTAAAACCTTTTCTAAAGATATCTTCCAAACTCTTGGGGTCGCTGTCGCCTTTGGCTCGATCTACTTCGGGGGTTCCCCTCCGCTCCGTCCATCTTGGACGTGACTTTGGATTCCCCCTTATCCTTAAGTGGTTGCGGCACGATCTCGTATGAAAGCGGCGTGCATCGCAATGTATAGGGGTTGTCATTTTGTTGTAAAAATGATATAGTCGACTTAAGATTACCTTGCCGTAACCAGAGAATTCAAAAGAATATTATAAGCAGTAATAACAGACAACAACCCCCCAATAGAAGATTGATAAGGGGCAGTAACGTATTAAGTTGATTCAATATTTGGGTTAGTTCCGCAGCTCTTACAGAGAATTCCATATATTATGAATAATAAATTGTTTTCCTCTGCCTCCCAAAAAAAAAAGAGGGAGACTTCTTCGAGTAGTGACGAACGAAAGTTAGATGTGGTTGTTGACCAAAAAAACATGGGAGTCGAAAGCATCGCTTGGGTCGAGTTAAGTAAAGACTGACTATAATTAAATTGCTGAACACTTTCAATATCTATCTTTTACGTATAAATCAAAGACAGTTCAATTCGATCTTAGCCGATCTCAGGTTACCGACTCTCCGGCCCCCCTTTCGGTGCAGCACGATTGGAGAGTTCTATGGGCCCGCCGCTTTCTCAATCCATAAACTTTAATTAAAGATTATATTATAGGATATAATCTTCTTCTCTTATATGTAATTTCTTTGAAATTCAATTGCTTGCTTCAGTATGAAAAAACCCAAGCCTACATGAACCATCAAATACAAAGAAAGTCCTACAAATTAAGACTTGGGCCTGTCAAGCCTGCTTTCAGTGGCAGTTGGAAAAGGCCAAGAAGCTAGGGAAAGTCAGTCGAAAGCAATAGCACAGTTCGAAAGCCTTGAAGGAAAGGAGTTGAGAACCTCTAAGTGATCCATCGATGCCAACCAGTCAAAAAGAATCCCCCTACTAAGGTAGAGTTTGACTACCGATAATAACCCTTTGTTTGGAAGACTCCTAAAGTCCGGAAAGACGAGATGAAAGGTATCCTGAAACGTACAACTCGTCGCAAGCAATAACTATATAGAATCTATTATCTCACTATGTCTCTACCTTATTCATAGGCTTACCCCGTCCCACCAAGAAAAGAAGCAAAAGCGAGAGATAACTAGCAGGGAATAGGAAGGTAGGGGTTGGTGGGGCGGCAGTTCCCGGCTAAATAAGATAAAAGATGGGCACCAGCAGCGACAAAGGAAGTTAGAGCAAATGCTGAAACGTATGCATCCGATCCTGGGACAAGGTAGTCTTTAGCAGGAAGCGAATCAACTTGAATCTCTGAGCAAGGTAGAAGAAAGTCATTCCTAAGCGACACTGCTTGAAGTTAACCTGTAAGAAGAAACTCCTTCGCTAATTCGAAAGAGAAGAGGAAGCGCAGGGAAAGCGTAACGACTTTAGAGGCAATTCCACGTTGAAGCAGGAAGTTTGAATTTAGCGAGAAGGGGGAAGTTTCCATTCGATCAATCAGCGGGTAAATTGTCTATTTACTTTCATCTCATCGTAAGCAAAAGCTTTGACTTCTGAACAACTATGAAAGACCAGTTGATGTTTGTCGTCGTAATCATTCTCGAATACCCTCGCTAGGGGTTTGAGTTCCAACTAGCAGCAAAAAGGCTTGAACACAGAACTTCGTATTACTTCAGCAATTTAGAAAAGAGACTTTTCCACGTCAACAAAGTCCAACGAATTAGCACTACATTACTTCATCGATTGAAACTCTATAAAGGAAGAAGCGAACTTCCAGCCAACTCGACCGGGAATTCCTATTTCTTTTTGTCTACTAGACATTCCACAAAGGAAAAGAATGATGAAAGGCCGAGGAACAGGAAAGAGTTCCCGCCGTGCAGAATATCGGTAGCTACATCCAGGGATGGAAATTCCTCTGCGGACAAAACAATAGAAAGAGAGACAATAGGTACCCCTGATGGAAAACTTCGTACCATCCCATCTGATTCAATCGACGCCTTACTTCATTTAATAAATAAGTGGATCTTTATTTACCCTCTGGTGGTCTGTGGCTACGAGCCATTTCCTTATTCTCACGGAAGAGAGAGAAATTCTCATTGAATAGGAAGACTGCCGGCTACCCCAACTTCTTGTTATATGATTCAGATGAACAGCCAGAGGAAGCGAGAATCTCATTCTACGTAGTCGTGAGCCAATCACTTATGGTTGTTTTGATATTGATCATTGAGCAAGGCCCGGCCTGACTTAGGCTGTGACCCTTCCTATTGAAAGGGACGGAAAGCCGAAGAGAGTCGTTTACACTCAGTGAGTAGGAATTGTGGTCCTATTTCCCAGTAGCTTGAGTCGGGAAGACCCCTTGGGACTAGATGAATGACTCGTACGACATTCCTAGGAACCTGAATTTCTATATGAAATGTGGCTTGACCTATTAGTGCAGGTTACCCGATCTAATGAGAAAAGGTTCGAAAGGCGCCGTGCGTTCTGTCCTTTACCATTTTAAGGCACAAGCAAGCAGTCCCTCTTTATTAGGTCAGGTAAATAGGACTCTTTCAGGCAGTGATTAGATTACGCTTTCCAAGCAGTGGTTTTCCCTAGAATGGAAGCTTAAGGAAGATGTTTACCCTGTTCAGCTAAATACGTAAGTGATGCACTAAATCATCAATAGGCGAAGGGCCTTAAGTTAAGCAAGGAAATGAGAGTTCGGTCCCTGGTACTGTGCCTATAAAGTCTTCCTAAGGCAAGGTCTCAACGAGCCTTCACTTCGTACACCCTGAAAACAAAACGAAATCTCCGGACTCAGTCACATGCATGCAACCCTGGCTTGAAAGCCGGCCAACTATCCCTCCTACCGGCTAGTTCCCTTGGTGAACGCCTTCTTCTCTAGGAAAGTTTATCACTAGGGAATTCCACTCCTAATATGCGAGCTTTGCCTTTGAAAGTGAAAGAATAGGCTGCTGGTAGGACAAAAGGCTGCTAGAATCCCTTGCTATTGCTATTGAATCCGGTGCTGATGCTCGAAATCGAAAGAAGTTAGGTTAGTGGCACTTATTTTTTCACGCTTTGAACTACGGGGCAGACTAGCGGAATGGAAGTTACATCCATACGGGCTGCGCCTGTACGTAAACCCTGTTGTCTTAGGCTGTTATCGAATCCCCTTTTCATATGAGTAACTATCCAATTCCATAACAGAAAGAGATGGGACTAGAGCTTTTGGCTTTCTTCCTTCACTTCAATCAAGGATTGCTGCTAGAAGGGCTCTTGCCCATGTCTAATGCCTTATTCTATTCTATGAAGACGAAGAGCTGGTGCTATAATCAGATGTCGGGATAGCAGCTGCGAATGGGATGTGGGATAAAGAAAGGATGAATTGTCCAAAGCCATTTTTTGCCTTGATTCCCCTAGTAAAGATATACCACGCAAGGAAGAGAATAGGTAATAGGCAGCAGAGAGGGGACTGTGGCACTTTCGGATCAATGATTAGCATTCATATCCAGTGGATCAAGGGTAGGTTCTTAAAAGGCCTTCGAAAGGAAACTCCTGCAAATCCTGGAAGGATAAAAGTGTACCCTTGAGTTAAAGCGCGCCCTTGGTCCT